>NC_066870.1:37178473-37478473 GCF_022985175.1 Labeo rohita
TTTCCTGTCATTCTGTGCATTTAATTAAATGTCGCTCATTTCCTTCTTTGTTTGCAGACTATCAGCTGCGGACACAGTAAACGTGAAGAATTACTCCAGAGCATCACGAGTCAAGGAAGCGTCTCTGTCTGTCTCTCTTTCTGCTGTATGTAGAGGCTCCGCACTCATCTGCAGTATTCACAACACACTAGTGCTTTGAATCATTTCAGACAAATACAGCTTAGATCTTACATTTACGGACTGGAATTGAATCTTTCATACCGTGTTACTTAGGTTTTGTCCAAATCTTCCCATATTGAATCTTAGGAAACTGTCCAGAACATAAGAATCATATGATCTTTACTTAGAAGAATCAAATGAATCATTACTTTTGAATCGTTAAGATATTTCTATGTATTGTCATAAATAATCACATTCCCTTCAAATTCTCATTGATTCTTTTGATTTTGTGTTGAAATTTGAGTCTGACGTGCTTGAGAGTATTTAAAAGATTCGTTCGTTATTCCTCAAGAACACATAAACGCTGATTCGTTTGTATTGAATCATTTCATGCCCATTCCACACCTTTTATTCAGATACTGCAGATGTGTGTGTGTGTTCGGTGTCTGTTTGTAAACGGGAGTCATGTTCCTTCACGTTTCATGAAAACGCAGCGCAGTCTTTAACCAATAGTACCACGTCACATCTCAACGGAGGAAGTGTTCATACGCGTCACATTTCAGATGTTTTCATACTGTAAACTTCATGTTTAGAACGGAGCCGTTCATTTGCAGTTATTTACTAGATGAATCTGTAAAATCACAGCGATAGTAAGCTGCACATTACAGTGTTCGTTTGTTACGTTATCAAGTCGCGAAAGGTCAAATGAATCAAGCTTTTATATTGCTAGGTCATGATTTCATTCAGTATTTCCCATCAGGAATGTCCTCAAATATTGTTTTCTGACATTCAGTGTTTTTTTGGGGGTTTTTTAGGTCATTCCTGCATACTGACTCTTATTTTATTTTATAGTTTATTTATAGTATGTTGTAATTCAGTATTATTGGCTGCTCTGGGATCTGTTCACAGTACCTCATGAGTTTACTACACTGCTAAAATGCAGAATTACACTCGACTGAAACTGTTCAACACACAACTGAAATCTAAAGTCAACCGTGGTGCCACTTTGTTTGTTTGTTTGTTTGTTTTTTTTTATTGCTTTGTCGGTGTGTCTGATTACATTTGCCTTTAAAGGTCGGAATGTGCAGTACCATGTTTACTATGGTACTGCATGCAGTCCGGCTGAAATGTGACAGAATTGCATTCCTCTCGAAATGTTCCTGTATCTCCTGTATCAGATAATTCACCTCTCTGTACACGTCAAACGTCAATAAAGTACCTGTTTAGAAAACAGATCTGACTCTCACTTATTGCTGTTAAATGTCATAAACGCTACCAGTCAAACAGTAAGATTTTTAATGTTTTTTAAGAAGTCTCTTCTGCTCACCAAGCCTGCATTTATTTGATCCGGAGTAAAGCAAAAACAGTAAAATTTTGAAATATTTTTACTATTTAAAATAACTGTTTTCTATTTGAATGTATTTTAAAATTTAATTTATTTCTGTGATTTCAAAGCTGAATTTATAGCATCATTACTCCAGTCACACGATCCCTCGGAAATCATTCTAATCTGATTTGCTGCTCAAAAAACCATTATGATGTTGAAAACAGCCGAGTAGATTTTTTTTGTTTTTATCATCACTTGTGATCAATTTACATCATCCTTGCTATATTAAAAATATTAATTTCTATAATTCCCCCCCTCCTTCTCTTTTTATTCATCACAGTATCCTGAAAAAAAAATATGCTCAACTGTTTTAAATATTGATGATAATAATACTAAATCTTTCTTGAACAGCAAATCGGCATATTAGGGAAATATGATTTCTGAAGGATGTGACACTGAAGACTGGAGTAATGATGCTAAAAAACAGTAAAATGATATTTTTACTATTTAAAATAACTTGTATTCTATTTGAATATATTTTAAAAATGTAATTTATTCCTGTTATTACAAAACTGAATTTTTAGCATCATTACTCCAGTCACACGATCCTTCAGAAATCATTCTAATATTCTGATTTGTTGCTCAAAAAACTATTATGCTGAAAACAGCTGAGTAGAATTTGTTTTTTTTAGGTTTTTTGATGAATATAAAGTTCATAAGAACAGCATTTATCTGAAATAGAATTCCTTTCTAATATTATAAATGTCTTTATTATCACTTTTGATCAATTTAAAGCATCCTGGCTAAATAAAAGTATTAATTTCTATAATTTCTTTCCAAAAATAAATAAATAAATAAATAAATAGCTTTTGAATGGTATAGTGTATAATGTTACAAAAGCTTTTTTATTTCAGATAAATGCTGATCTTTGGCTCTTTTTATTCATCAAAGAATCCTGAAAAAATGTACTTGACTAAATTTTTGATAATAATAAATGTTTCTTGAACAGCAAATCAGCATATTGGAATGATTTCTGAAGGATCATGTGACTGGAGTAATGATGTTGAAAATTTGATCAAATACATTTTAAAATATATTCAAATAAAAAACAGATTTTAAGTAGTAAAATACATTTAAAAATTTGTACAGTTTTTGCTGTACTTTGAATCAAATAAATGCAGGCTTGGTGAGCAGAAGAGGCTAATTTAAGTCTGTTAGTCCGTTAAACATCTCAGGTAGTTTGACTTGTCAGTTTTGGTTGATGAAGCCCTGTAACGGCCATAGGACAGTAATGCACCAGTCCTTTGACTGTACTTGCCCTTTCATTCGGATGCTATTGTCTTATTTTCATGCAGTAGTTCTCATGCCAATAAGCATGACTCCACCTGCATGACCCACACGTCTAATGCAAAAACATTCTTATTTTTATTTCAATTAATAATTGTTTATTTTATTCCTGTGGTGCGATTACCCTCAGTGTTGGTTCAGTTGTACAAGACTGAGAAGCAAAAGCTTTGAAAGATTATTTAAGGATAATCAGACATATGTTGGTTAGCATTTTCATCATTACGCCCACATTTTAACATTAATTTGTCTTGGCATCCTAAAGGCTTAGTTGTATTGTTCTGAGAAACATTCCCTACTGTGGAGGCGGAATTTAGTTCCCAGATAAGTCACGGAATCACAGAGTTTCGGTTAGTCCAGAAAAGTGGAGTGTCGCTTTAGAAATTGCTTATTAAAATTGCTTATTTCATAAACATGATGATCACTTACGCTTTCTATATACCTACTGTTCGTCAAATATGCATTAAGTTGATCAAAAGTAACGGTAAAGACATTTAATGTTACAAAAGTTTCAAATTTTCAAATTTGGAAGTTTAAAAAATTCAAATAAATGCTGTTCTTTTGAATTTTCTATTCATCTGTAAATCCTAAAAAACAAAATGTATCACATTTCCACAAAAATATTGGGAAGCACAACTGTTTTCAACATTTGTAATAATCAGTAATGTTCCCTACGCAGCATATCAGCATATTAAAAAGATTTCTAAAGGATCATGTGACATTTAAGACTGAAGTAATGATGCTGAAAATTCAGCTGTGCATCACAGGAATAAATTACATTTGACTATATATTCACTTAGAAAACAATTGTTAAAACTGTAATAATATTGCACTGTTTTTACTGTAGTTTTGGTCAAATTTTTGATCATCCTGATAAACTATAGGAATGTTTACTCTTGGTATACAGTGTTTTACAGTTATTTTAAAGTACTATTTCCAGCTTTTATGAACAAATGCATTTGTTATGGTTACTGTTTGGTGTTTTGGACAAAAAAAACGCACTTGTCCTCTTGTTCATCAGGTCTGTGTGGGAGTTGAAAGGACAAAAGCTTTTGAAAGCAAACAGGTAGCACACACTTCCACAGCGTGCATTCACTTCTAGAGCTTCCATTCATAGCGATCACATACCTGAGAGCAGGTTCTCACAGCATACGCAAACACCAAACCACAAGAATGTCAAAACGGCTGGATGGAGCGTAGCTTCAACCCTGAATGACGACTGAATCACTGACCGGAACCGTTCCTGGCACCTTCTCCTTTGTGATGTTTGGCAAAGACTGTGGGATTTTTGCAAAGAGAAGAGAAAGAAAAAGACCATGTTAACTCAAAATTCACGTGACATATATAAACTGAGGTCCAAAAGTCTGAGACTAGTCTATTGTATTTTTTAAAATGGGAATAAATAAAGCAAAAATATTTCAGATTCTGCTCCATTTTTGTAACTAATCAAATGAGTTTTTTGTACAAATGGTCAGACTTTCTGTTCTCTTTCTTTGGATCTCAAATCTGGAGAACATGATCATGCAAATGATTGTTCATAATTAATATTAAAATAAAAAATGAATGTTTGCAGAAAAACATTGTTTTAGTGACAAATTAGCACACAGCTAATTATATGAAACTATATTTCAGATAATAATTAGATAACAAATCTGAAAATAATATTTCAGATTTGAGTAAATAAATACATTTCTTTTTTTCCACATCTTTTTCTATATTTCTAATCAGTATTTTTTGGTTTGTTTTCCAATATATTAAAATATTTACTTGAGAAGCAAAACTGCATATGATAGTAAGATAAGAAATGTCTGTAATAATGCTAAAATAAATAAGAATGTCTTCACTATTTTTAAATCTGTCATATATATATATATATATATATATATATATATATTTTTTTTTTAACACCTAATTAAAAATTATTTTCTGTATGCTTTTTAATAATAATGTAATTAATAATAACTAATGTTTTTTTAAGCATAAACCTCAGTAAAGTTTATTCATGCTTAAAATATACAAAGTAGGGCTATTTTAAAAAAAATATATACTTGTTTTAATAAACCCCAGAAGTTTACTTGATGCTCAAAGCAAGATCAAATGCTAAATAATATTCTAAATATTAATGCTAAAATAGAGGAAAATGTCTTCACTATTTTTTTTTTAGTAAAATCTGCATTTTTGCTAAATGTATATATATATATATATATATATATATATATATATATACATACACTACCGTTCAAAAGTTTGGGGTCAGTAAGACTTGTAATAGTCTTTAAAGAAGTCTCTTATGCTCATCAAGGCTGCATTTATTTGATTAAAAATATAGAAAATATAGAAATATAGAAATAGTAATATTGCAAAATGTTTTTACAATATAAAATAATGTTTTTTATTTTAACATACTTTAAAATAGAATTTATTCCTGTGATGAAAAGCTGAATTTTTATCAGCTGTTACTCCAGTCTTAAGTGTCACATGATCCTTCAGAAATCATTCTAATATGCGGATTTATTATTAGAATGATCAATGTTGGATAATATCAACAGTTGTGCTGCCAAATATTTTTTGGAACCTGTGATTTTTTTTTTTTTTTTTTTTTTTTTTTTTTTTTAGGATTCTTTCATGAATAACAAGTTTAAAAAGTACAGTGTTTATTCAAAATATAAATATTTTATAACAATGTAAATTATTTATTATTAACTTTCAATAAACTTTTAATTATTAACTTAATACATCCTTGGTGAATAAAAGTATTAATTTCTTATATATATATATAAAAAAAAGAAACAATAAAAATGTAATGACCCCAAACTTTTGAACGGTAGTGTATGTATACATATACATATATAATTTTATTAATTAATTAATTAAAAACATACCTAATTGATTAAATAATAATGTAATTAATAATAAATAATGTTTTTTAAACAATGGATGCTCAAGATTAAATAATGTGCATATGCTAAATAAATAAATAAATAAATAAAATGTCTTCTATTTTTCAGCATTTTTTAAATCTGTACTTTTGCTATACATGTGTATATATAATAAAAACAGACCTAATTGAAACCAATTTTATGTTTTCTTTTAAATAATTAAAAAATGTAATTTAATAATAACTAAACGTTGTTAAGCATAAACCTCAGAAAAATTCAATTCATGCTTAAAATATGCAAAGCATTTTAATTTATATATACTTTTAAAAGAAAACTAAATTTTGAATTGGGTAAGATATATATATTAAACTTTCAGATAAATAAATAATTAAATAAATCCAACTTTTTCGGTCGTCTAATGTGGTATTGAAAACATCGCATTTCATTAAAAATGCAAAATATTTTCACTAGTGGTCTCATACTTTTGGGCCTCTCGCTATCAGATTCCCATTTGTTATGGTGCTTAGTTTCCAAAACAGGTGCATTTAGCCTAAAAGCCTTACTGCACAACTCCTTCAGTTTAACTTCATTTCCGCAGCTCATAAAATGTAAATAGGTCAGCAGCTTTTGTACGTGTCAGAGGGGCTGAATATGATAAACCCACGGGGTAATAAAGCGTCCTGTGAATGACTTTTAGTGACTGTAATTTCATCCTGTTATGAAACTGGAACAGATTAGCGTCGTTTCAGCAGGTCGGACAGCGTGGCGTTCACCGGGTCACACAAAGGGATCGTCGCACGGAACCCCCGGTGTTTTGTTTCAACACGGAATCCTGTCGCCTGGCAACGCGGGTTGAGCGAGGGAAGCCCTGGTTGCCCGAACGCCCGGGGAAGGACCGTAAGCGCACGCGTGACGTCAAACGCCAGCCATTCCCTCGGAGATAAAAACTCAAGGAATTCTTTTAGCAGCCATTGCAAAAGATAAGCAGTTAATGAGTCAGTGAAAAACTAGTCGAAGGAGCACCGGAAGAAAACCATCCCTGCTTCAAAGTGTGTGAGAATGGCGCAAGAAGCAATCAAGCATGCGAGTTTACCCTCTAATTTACAATGACGCGCGAGGATTACGCGTGAGGCCGCAGGGAAACAATGAAAACTCGCCGAAATGAGCTTTAATTAGTGGCCTGAAACTAAGAGCTGTAAATTGCCGTGTTGCAGGTGCTAAAGCTGATGTGTGACGGGCTGCATCACAAACCTTTAAAGACAAATCCTCTCGGTAACATAAACCAGTGAGTTTAAATGCACAATATGCATTGATTTATTAACATTAACCCAACCTGAGCGTCACACCTTGATTTGTACCAATTACCCACATTTTGCATGCAAATGACTTAATTGGAAATCTCTGAAATTGCTCGATGAGAGTATTTAAAATCAGTTAGTTCCCACCATTGTTACTGACATTAAAACTAAATAACCATAAACCATTAACCATTTTTATTACTGAAACCATAAAACAACTTTTGTTACTTGAAAATAAATAAAACCTCATTTTCGTTTAGCTTTATGTACTAAAATACTTAAAATTGAACTGAAACTTAAAATTAATAAAATTACAGACATATTAATTATAAAAATAAAAAAAAAACACCAAAAAACAAAAATTACAATAAAAATATGAATGCACATTTTAATAGTATCTCAGTGATGCTACAATAACTCACATCGGACAATCTGATATTATGCAATTAATCATTTTTTTGTGCAGATTGTTATTTGTGATCATTACCTAAAATGGTTTAATGAACAATTTTGAGTTTCATTAGGTCTAAAAGCTAATATTTATATACACACACATATAGACCCTGGATCACAAAACCAGTCATAAGGGTCATCTGAAAGCTGAATATATAAGCTTTCCAATGATGTATGGTTTGTTAGGATAGGACAATATTTGTTCGAGATACAACTATTTGAATATCTGGAATCTGAGGGTGCAAAAAAATCTAAATATTGAGAAAATTGCCTTTAAAGTTGTCCAAATACAGTTCTTAACAATGTATATTACTAAGCAAAAATTAAGTTTTCATACATTTACAGTAGGAATTTTACAAAATATCTTAATGGAGCATGATCTTAACTTAATTTCCTAATGATTTTTGCCATAAAAGAAAAATCAATCATTTTGACCCATACAATGTATTTTTGGCTATTGCTGCAAATAAACCCCAGCGACTTAAGACTGGTTTTGTGGTCCAGGGTCACATATATATAATCTTGCACTGTAGATTTTATAATGTTAAAGTTATTTTTAAAGGTTATCAGATTTTCACAGCTGGGAATGTTCTGGAAAGGTTTTCTCAAGGTTATTTACAAAGATGTACTAAAATATCTGAAATAAATATTAATAAATATAAAAATATTAATAAATATTTTAATAGTATCTTGATGTGAAAATAACCTGTTTTTCCTTCTGTTTTGAAGTTAAATCATAAACAGCTGAGCACATTGGACAATTTGATATCATGCCGTGAACCTTATTCATTTTTTTATCATTTGTTAAACCATTTGTGTGCACTTGATTTATTTGTGATCAATGGTTTAATGAACAGATTGGAGTTTCATTAGGCTTAAAAGCTAAATTTATACACTGCCCTCCAAAAGTTTGGAAATACCCCTGGCAAAGTGTGGTTTTGGATGATATCATCATAAATCCTTATCATTTTTTAGTGCAAATACATCAAAGTAAGTTGACATTATCATTGAAGACCAGCAATTATAATTTTCATTTTGATTACATAATAATGGCAATATATACATGTCAAAGTCACACATGCCCCTTTGCCAGCTGTGATGCCTGGTTACTGGTTTAAACTTTAAATTAAATAGAATTAATGTTCAGTATTACTAGGTCTTTAATAAGGTTCTCAAAATGTTACCTTAAAAATGTTATTTATACATCATTTTTACTGAAATGTTTCAGTTAGATGTTCATCTAACATTTTTTAAATGTTATGACTCGTTTTAGAATGTTCAGAGAACATTCAAATGTAACATTTCCATAATGTTTGCAAAATGATACAATGGAATGTTTCCTTAACATTCTTTTTTAAAAAAACAACAAAAAAAACTGGACGTTTGGAATGTTCTGGAAACATCAGGAACAATGCTTTCACAGCATAATGTGAACATTAGCAAAATGGCTTTGTTTTTTGTTTTTGTTAGCTGGGTTTTCACCTGACATGAGTAGATATTTAAGTAGTAACGTCCAAATATTTAATCCAGCTGGCACATGGTCATCTCTTCTAAGTATCTGCGGCTTTTTCCATGAATTTTCTCAGCACTATCATTTGACAGGTCAAGCAGCATTTCGCAAGTTTACAGTGATAAATTCCAGGTGTAATGTTAGTGTGTGAAAGTGCACAGTCAGGTAGACGTTTGGCCCAGTGTTGCCATATTTACCTCCTCCAGAATGCGTGTGTGTGTGTGTGTGTTTGGAAACACAGTTGCTATGGTGATAAAGTCATTTAAAGCAGCTCAAAGTCTCTGAGGTGAAGACGGATGACGTGTGGAGCAGGACGGCTGATACAGCAGCTCTTGCACGAGATCGAGCTTTTGATGAAATCTTACGAAATCACTTCCGGCGGTTTAACTCGTTAACCTCACCTGAAAATAAAAAGAAAATATACTGTATTGCGTATACAAACACTGCAAATATCATTTTGTACCACACCTCTATTATATAATAGTGGATTAATCGAGAGAATTCACCAGGCCTAAATATTCATCCTTTCTTTTGTGATGAACATCATCGTCATTGTTCCTATATGATATAATAAATCTGTTCAGAACTAGTTCAGATCATATTTCACTCAAAAAAAAAAAGAAAATGTTTTAAATTAAGACGTTGTCAATTAAGCACACACAGCATATATTTTTCATCATATGAAAAATATATTTCAGAAATTATTTATTTATACATCACGGTGTATTTGTCTCACCAAATTTAACTGAAATAATGCAAATTAATTTTTAAAAATAAATAAATAAAAATAAAATAATTTTCTAATTTTTTTTCCCAGAATATTTTTTTTTTGAAAAGCAAACCTGCTTATATTAAGATAAATAATAAGATAATAAGAAATAATTAGATATTTTTCAGTTAATACGTTGTGTATTTTAATGACCTAATTGTGTTATCTTTCAAATAATTACCAATAATTCATTTATATTTTATCTTGTTTAAAGTGTAAACGTCAGAAAAGCTTATTTTATGCTTAAACCAAGATTTTTTTTTAAAGATTTAAAATTACAATTTTTGTTTTCTTGTATATTTTTTCCTGTATTATTTTGACATTTCTAAAGATGTTTCTGGTCAATGTTTTACTTTCCAAAACATTTAGTTTTACATGGAGACAATACAGTGTTGTCTAGGTTACTGTACATGAATAATCGTCAAATCAGAGCCGTGCAGCAACATGCCCTGTGTGTGTGTGTGTGTGTGCTGTGGAAAACTCTACAACAATTGTTATGTAAGAAACTTATGTCACGCTGCCAAACTCTGAATGTACAGAAACCAAAATACATCTCACATGTCCAGCTTTATCTGTGATGTGTGTGAGCGGAAGAGGACGGTTTCAGTCAAACACAGGTTCTCACCGGTATACATGACCTGAAACAACAGCCTGGCAGCCAGCAGACGCGGAGCGAGAGACTGATGGATCGCATGTAAAGACCTGCACAATACCTGTAGCCTCAGGTCAGGTTTACCTCTCCACGGACGGACCACTTCCGGCCTGAGTGTCTATAGGATCACGGCGCTCGAGTTACAGTTAGTTAAAATCAACCTGTCATGTATTTTTAGACAAAAGATACAAAGTAGTTTGCATCCTACTTACCTGTTTTAACATGAATGTTGCCTTCATACACAGCCACTGATGCAATAAGCATTTCAGTAAACAGTCATGCAGTGCTTTGTATTTTGTCAAATTTGAATGCAGTAATTTCTTAAAATGGCAATTTTATAAAAATAAATTATGAATAACTATTAGTTTTACTACATTTCTCAATAGCAAGGTGGTAGCACTGAGATTCAAAATAGAAGTTTGTTTGCATACTAAATGTATGTACTTAGTATATTTATTATGTATATATACACACATATATGTATATATTTAAAAAAATAATTGTATGTATTGTATTTGTATGTAAACACGTATATAATTTATATTATATATAAATATTTAACATATAAATCTAACATATTATTCTTTAATATATACATGTATGTGTGTGTATTTATATATATATACATAATATACACAGTACACACACATATAATATGCAAACAAACTTTTATCGATTAATCGTAAGTCATCATTTTGCAGCTCTAGATGTTGATTAGAAATATATTCATTTTTATTTAGTATTGCAACTATTTTTAAAAAATGCTCTCTTATTTAAAAATAGACTGTCACTCAATATTAATGTGTTAATAAAACCAGTGTTATTTTAGTATTATTATTATAAACTATTATAGTTTTTATTAATGTTTTGAATTTTTTTTTTTCTATTCAGTTATTTACCACAGTTTATATAAAATATAAAGCAGCACAAGTGTTTTTTTTTCTGATAATAATCAGAAATGTTTCTTGAACAACAAATCAGCATATTAGAATGATTTCTGAAGAATCACGTGACACTGAAGACTGGAGTAACATCGCTGAAAATTCAGCTTTGATCACAGGAATAAATTACATTTTACAATATATTCACATAAAAAACTGTTATTTTAAATTGTAATAATATTTCACAAATTTATCCTTGTAGAGCAGAAGAGACTTTTTTAAAACATTAAAAATCTATGAATGTACCAATGTTATTTTATTATAATTTATATATTATTATAGTTTTTTTATTAATATTTTGAATCAGGTTTTATTTTTATATTTTTTGTTTTCATTTAAAAAATTATTATTTTTTTGTTATTTTATTTATGTATTATTTTATTACTATTTAAATTAAAGCTATTTATTATTTCAGGTTTACTTTTTATTTCTAGTCAGTAAATGTAGTGCTATATTTTATTTAAGCATAATTTTGATTAACAAAAATGTCTAACAGTTTTAGCTTACTTTAATAACCCTGTAAAGTACATATAGACAGGCTCTGCCAGAATTAGTAAGTGACCAGGGTTTCTACCTATTCAGAAAGCTCTGAATTAGTCACTTATTAGCTTCCATTTCCATTAGGATTCTGCCTAAGTAGGCAAGGCAATATCCAGCAATGCTGGTCACTAAGGACCAGAGCCACACTGATGGAAATTGCCAGCTTTTTTCTCCTCCAGTGGAAACTGTGATCATTTCAGCAGCTGCGATTCACAAGTCACTTGTCAAAGGCCCTGATTCACTGTGATGGACAACGCTAACGTTTCTCGGTTTTACACGCCGCTACCGAAAACACTCGGGTTTTTCCTCCCCCTGTTTGGGAAAGGCGAGTGGCCTTGGAAGCCGTCCGCATAGTTTCTTTTCTGCAGATTTTCTCTGGGCTTCTTATTTATTTATTTTCTTGCCGACTCTTTCACGAACCTCAGTGATATTTTAGCACATGTGCATGGCAACAGCAAAACAGTAACGCAGCAGATGAATTCCTGGCCCGACCGCGTTTGTGAATTAGTGATCATGTAAAAAGCCACTGTGGCTTTGAGATTGCAAACAGGCCATGTGGAGACACAGCGAACTAACCAGCCCCCGAAATAGTCCCGGCTATTTGTGCGGAGAGAGAAGAGAACGTGTGTTTGACATCAAGGACAGTTCGACCGTCCTGTGAATGTTAATGTAGACGTGACGAGGTGTTGAGCGATCGTTTGACGCTTGGGACAGAGAATGAAGCAATTATCGCTGTTTCAATGCAGTGCTGTGTAGTAAATATGGGAAAATTGGAATGCAATAACAATTCGATATTAAATTATTGCATGCAATTTGTGTGCAAGCCCGGAACAGAGATCGGTTGAAATATGGCCGGTGGTTTGTGCTATCCTGTCAGATTTTGCTACCTCTCATTAAAACAGATGGTAGCATAATTCGACAGCGAAAAATGCTGCCCATCGGATTTTGCTTCCAGCATGATATTAATGGTGTGTGAGGCTTTATTAACGTGTACACCACCCCAACCCTAAACCTAACCTTACAGTAGGAAAAAAACAGTGTTGGTAGCATAATCTGATAGGTAGCATTATTTGTTAAAACACCAGTCGATTGGTGCATCTGTATTTGACTGTGTAAATGAAACATACATTATTTTTTAAAGCTACAAAGTTAATCGTCAAGACGAGTATTTTGACATACTTTTGTTAGCTATTTGTCCAAATTTTGTCCAAATTTTAAATTACCAAGGCTTAAAAACATGTGCAAATGATAAACTTTAGTGACGAAGCCGCAGTGACAAATTAACTGTTAACTGTTAACTGTTCCAAGCGTCTTTCACGCTGGCCCCGGGTCATCGGGCACTCCTTTTTGTCAAGTCCTGACTGATATTGGGTTAATTATCAATTTTTATTCAAGACTTAATTATTTGGCTTAATTATTTTTTCAAACGCCATATTTCTTGTTATTTTTTTATGTCTCTTGAATTTTTCTATTCTAAAACCATACAGAAACCCTTTCAATACTTGAAATAAAGGCCTAAGATTTTTCTCCATATAATGCACTTCATTGGTGCCCCGATTTTAAACTTCCAAAATAAATGTAGTTTAAATGCAGCTTCAAAGGGCTCTAAATGATCTCAGCCGAGGAAGAAGGGTCTTATCTAGCGAAATGATTGGTAATTTTTTTCGGAAAATAAAAATTTGTATACTTTTTAAGCACAAAAGCTCATGTAGCACAGGCTCTGGAATGCGCATCCACGTACTATTGAATCACGTCGGAAAGTCACGTGGACGTAGGCCGGAACCACAGACCCAGTGTTTACAAAGCGAACGTGCAAAGACTAAGAAAGTGCAAGTAAATCAAACGCTGTTTACAAACAAAAAGGTACAACAATGTCGGACGATTCTGAAGTTGTAGGAGAAAATAACATGGAGTTGTTCGACATACTCTACCTTTTTGAGCTGGAGTACACAGACGATGAACTTGTGGTGATTCGAAGACGTGATTCGTAGTAGTGATGGGAAGTTTGGATCATTTTACAGACTCTGACCTTTGAGTCTCGTTCAGCAAAATGAACGAATCTTTTTGAGTCATTTCATTCATTTTAGCAAAATCAGCATCACGTGACAGCCCCATAAGATGAACGAACACCTCGAAAAACCTGAAGGCTTGAAACAGGTGAACTAACTCCAGGGCAGAACCTAACAGGATGTTGCACATGTGCGACTGAACGAATCACTTCCCGGGCGACTCGTTCTTCCTGAGTCACATTAAAGATTCGTTCAAAATGAACGAATCATTCAAGAACGACCCGTGGACGCGCATACCAGAGCCTGTGCTACACAAGCTTTTGTGCTTAAAAAGTATAATTTATTTATTTTTTTTTGAAAACAATGACCGATCGTTGCGCTAGATAAGACCCTTCTTCCTCAGCTGGGATCATTTAGAGCCTTCGAAGCTGCATTTAAACTACATTTTGGAAGTTCAAAATCGGGGCACCAATCAAGTCCATTATATGCAGAAAAATCCTGAAATGCTTTCCTCAAAAACCATAATTTCTTTACAACAGAAGACAGAAAGACATGAACATCTTGGATGACAAGGGGGTGAGTAAATTATTTGTGAATTGTTGTTCTGGAAGTGGACTTCTCCTTTAAACTCCAATATGGAAATCTTGTGTTTCATGGAAGAAACAACATGAGGTTTATAAATGAAGGATTTAGGTAAACTATTCTTTGAATTCACAAGCGACTGGAAATTTTTTGCATCGGTTTTACCATAGAAAACCATAGTGGTCTTCATCACAGGGTTTGGGACGACATTTCCAGTCTTAAGACGGAAGATGAGACTAAGAAAAGAGAGAATTCACTTCAAAAGACGACTGCTGAAACACTTTGCTGGCCACATGCTTTATACTAACCAACATAAACACAGCGTATTCTCGAAGTACCCTAACCCTCATAAAAGACACATTTATAGACGTGCGGACGGAGGGGGCTCATTACAAACCCTCTTTTTTGTGGGGGTCTATTTAGGGCGATCCTCCTGATGTGGCTTGGATTTTGCTATTTTCACTTCACCCTCGAATTTTCTCCGACCAGAGGAATATCTCAAACCCCTCGGCTTTACCCAAACCCAGCTCTGGGATAATTACTCCGCTCTGAGCGTAATTACACAGAGATTCTCTGGCTGTTATAATGGCAGGAGTGAGGGGTCAGACGCCCACAGAGCAGCCCATCGGAGGTGTCCGTCCCGCGGGGTTATTTTTACCCCCGATCGGTGGCACATGGCAGTATTGGAAAGCGGTTCGGAACGAAAGGCCACGCTCCAATTATGGTGGGAGTACACAAATCACTCAGGCAGTTAACTCGGCAGTTTTGTGGTGAGAAGATGGAAGAGGACTTGCACAGGAAACAGATGGAGTAATACAGACTGAAAGAAAAAGAGAAAATGAAAAAAAAACGCCTCACCTGCTACTCATGAAATAGTTTTTAACCCTTTAGAGTCAACTGGATCTTAATGCAAGGTCTCTAAATGATCAAACAAGTACCATAAAAGTGTTTTATATTACGCATGCACTGTATCTCAGTCTATATGTATGCAAACATTTCTCATCAAATAATCTGAGCTACTCTAATCTCAAGTGAAACACCTGAGACAAAGTGGATACTTAAGTGATACACAGCTGAGAACTCCATTAAAGTATCAAAGATCTTTAACCCTTCAACACCTGCCCTCAGGTGACCTCGGGGTCAGGGTGACCAGGTAACAGAATAGCTCACACTGAGGGTGGACAGGGGCCGAAAAGGTAATGTTTCAGGTCAGTAAACAGAGTGTAAACGGGGTATTTGGTAATAGGGTGAGGTGTTGAGATTGAGGTTTGTCGGAGGATAGCTGAGAAGTCACTAAATGGCGCCGTCCTCAAAACCAACAGCAGGTCACTTGATGGCATGCAGTACAGAGATTTTACAGGCACATCACTTGATTTTAATCATATACAGTAAAGAGCACAGCCTAGAGTGGCTTACTGTGTAATCTTGAAGAAATAACATAAAATAAAACAGTATAAAACAAAATGTTATTACATTTAAATGTATTATAAAAAAGAGCATGCATATATATACACACACATACACATTCTCTTTTTTTATAATAAAATAATTGGATTTTATTGAATTTAAAAGTTGATATATTTAATTGTGTGTGTGTATATATATATGTTGTATTTCTATATATTTTCTCTCTGTATATCATAAAATTATAATGCAATTCATTGTATATTAAATATAATAACATTTAATTTATAATTAAAATGTATAACTTTTTAATTTATTCTATCTGCTCTTTTTATTTTATAATAAAAAAGGTAATATAATTTACACAATTTTACAAACTTTTTTATATAAAAAATAATAAACTGTTATTGTTATTTAAAATAAAATATTAAATAAAATGTTATATTTATATCTGCAATTGTAACAGAAAATGTTATTACATTTAAATGATAAAAAAGAGCATCTATATATACACACACTCTCTCTCTTTTTTTATAATAAAATTAATAATTTTATTTTATTGAACTTAATATTTGATATATTTAAATATATAAATACATTCTATTTTTATTTATTTATTTCTGTATATCATACAATTATAATGCATTTTATTGTATCTAAAATATAATAACTTTTAATTTAATAACTTTTTAATTTATTCTTTAAGATATCTGCTCTTTTTATTTTAGAATTAAAGTTAATTTTCCTTTACACAATTTTACAAACTCTTTTTTAACAATAAAAATAATAAACTGTATTTTTTATTTAAAATAAAACCTTGTAAAATAAAATGTTATATTTATATTTACAATTGTAAAGGAACACACACACACACATATTTATTTTCTTTCTGTATATCATACAATTATAATGCGTTTCATTGTATCTAAAATATAATAACATTTAATTTAATAACCCTTAAATGTATTCTTTAAGATATCTTCTCTTTTTATTTTAGAATTAAAAAGTGATAGTATTTTTACATATTTTCTCTCTGTATCTCTATATATAATGCATTTCACTGGATCTAAAATATTTCATAACATTTAATTTATCAACTTTTTAATTTATTTTTATTTTATTTTTAATTTATTTTTAATTTTATAATACAAAAGTTATTTTTATTTTACACAATTTTTTACAAAACTTTACAAACTTACAAACTCTTTTTTTAATAATAAAATTAATAAATTGTATACCAAAGACATACAATTGTATTCTTTGAAGTGTTTTTTTGAAGTTAGTGATGACAGCATCTATACAATGCTATGGTATATATCAAGATATCTGCTTTATCCCTGATCACTGACGTGAATCTCCAACACCTTCATCTCCTCATTAGGATGCCAGAGTGTGTGTGTGTGAGATTATCATCCCCTCAGGCCATGTTTCACCTGCTTTGATCCTGTAGATGTGATCTTATCTGGACCCCTGCGGGCTCTATTAGAGTCTCAGATGATCCAGATGATTATCTGTCATCAGGAGCTGTGAGACGCTTAAGACCCCTGGAGCTCCTGCACTCAGTGTCTGTCTGAGGAGTCAAAGGCCTGAGGAGACACCAGCTTCACATGCAGCTCTCGCTCTCCACTCACGTCTGCATGAATAGAAACAGAGAGAATCATTAATAAAATGTGTAAATGTGAAGTAAACATTTTTAAATATTTTAAATGTATATTATTTCAGTTAATGTTTATTTCAAGTTAAAAAAAAAAGAGTGTAATTAAATTTATATTTTAACAATATTATTATTCATTTTTAATATTACCTACTTTATTTGCACTGTTGTTTTACTTAAGTTCACCAATAAATGTACCTGCACCAATACAGCCAATAAAGGAAAGTTCAATTTAACTTAACAAACATAATTTTTTTTATTATTGCATTAAGTTTTGGCAATACAAATATAGTTTTTGGTCACATCTTGCTTAAACTGAACTGAAATTAAATTAATGAAAGAATGAGTGAGAAAGAGAGAAAAAGAGATTTCCCAGATGCGAGACTTTCATCGCCAAACCACACTCTCCCCTCTCTGCTGACCTTCGTGGTCAGAGCCTTTCTGAGCCTCTATTAGTTTTATTTACCTGTGTATCCCATGCCAAAAATATCAGGCGCATTTGGGGTCATACAGGATGAAGACTCATTTAAACTCATACTATTACAGTTTGACCCTCAAATATCACACTGTACATTTTATTCAATAGTTCTGGCACTCCAGAAAAGCAGACGCACTTTATTCTGAGCAAGTGCACTTTTCTCCAGACAAATCTGTGTGGTCGGGTTTCTAGGAATTTCTTTTAGTAATCCATGACTTCTCTGCCTGGTTAAAATGATAATATTCATCTTTATTTTGTCAAATCAAACCTTTTATGCAAGCTGTGTGTCGAACAGTCTGATTTAGTTTTTTTGTAAATTTATGATTTAATTAAAAATTAATTTTTAAAAACAAAAAATGTTAAAAAATTAGTTTTAAAATCCTTAATTTATAAGTGTATTTATAAATAAATGCATTTATAAATTAATTCATAAATTATACATCTATGAATTAATGCAATTAACTTAATTTACAATTTAATTTAAAATTAATTAATTTGCAAATTGTAATTTAATTTAAATGTATTATTATTTTAATTCACTTTTTTATATTACCTACTTTATCTGTCTGTTTAAAACACAGTCAGTGGTGATTATAAATAAATACATTTATTTATAAACAGAATTATAAATTATACATTTTTTTAAATTAAAAAAAAATTCATTTTAAAATAAATGCATTATTATTTTATAGTATTATTATATTATTTATCCACACTTTTTTAATAATACCTACTTTTTTATCTGTCAGTTTAATGGTGACTATAAATAAATAAATAAACCTATTTATAAATAGATTTAATATTTTATAAGTATTCCTTAAAACAATTTAGAACTTATTAAAAAATAAATGTATTATAATTTTATCAGAATTGTATTTTTATTACTACTATTATTTATACACACTTTGTAACACTTCCTATTTTATCTGTCTGTTTAAAACTCATTCAGTAGTGATTATGACTTTCCCTTGTGAGGGACAGCAAAAAGGAAAAGCTTTGCACTTTTCTGCCCATCATATCCTGCCCAGAATGGCTCTCGAAACCATCCAGACCGTCCGTCACATGGCTTTGCGTTAACATGTCTGACTTGCTAAGCATTTCTGCAGGGCGAGTTTAACCCCGGCGCTTAAAGCGTCTCGTTTTCGAGCACGACGGAAACATCTTCCAGCGTTTTATAAGACGGAAAAATAATAACAACTGCAACATTCCTGCAGGGCTGTAATTTTCTTCCGGCGGGCAAAAGCTGTGTGTTATGGTCTGGGTCAGGGAACACATCACAACCCGTCATCAGGGCCGGTTCTGGGCCCACATCTACCCCGCGCGGTCAGCCACATCACAGGAGCCGGTCAGCACCAGCGGGAAGGCCCGGGATCTTCGCACAAACGCAGCCAATCAGCGGAGAGTCCCGCATTACTGTACATTTGCCCCCTAACCACCATTTTCTCTAAATAAAGCACGTATTCCTTTTAAATTACAGTATACAGACCCACCCCTCCCTACAATTAACATGATTTAGACACTGATGGACGTCTTAAACAATAGTGAGCGAAACCCACTGCAGGATGTGAACCGGAGGGCTTTGTGAAGAAACACTGGCAGATCTCAGAACAAGCCGTACGAAAACTAGGTTAACTGACGCTTAAGTCACTATGTGAAGAATGCTTTGAAAATCAAGAATAACAAGCTGCTGTTCTGATATAAACGCCAATACTAAGGTGTATGGCATGCTTTATACAAATGTATTTGTTCTTTGCTTAATTGCTAGGTAAAATGCAACTTCCCCAGTTATGTATAGTTATGTATGACAAGTTTTAAATGTTTCAATATCTCTTTATCACTCCATAAACCAGAAAACACTGTCAACATCCAAAAAAGGAAATCAACTGTTTTGTATTGCAAGTTTTCTGAAATGTTTACATGTGCAATTATCGGTAACACTTCACAACACTATTACATTACTTAACATTAGTTAATGCATTAACTAGCATTAACTAACAATGAGCAATACATTTGTTACAGTATGTATTAACATTAAATGCAACTGTTCATTGTTAGTTCATGTTGCTCAGACTTGCTTACAACATTTGTTTATAATAATGTATAGTAAATGTTGAAATTAACATCAAGATTATCAAACGCTTTATTGTTAATGTTAACAAATGTGACCTTATTAGAAAGTATTAACCAATTATCTAATTAATATGCACTAATTTGCATACATTTCCAGAACAGAAATTTGAACACTGGATAAAACCGGGTTCAAAATTCTTGTTTAATATTGTTATCATATTAAAGGTTTTTACTGAGGGGATTTTTAGCATTTTGTAAATCACAAATAACCTTCAACACCCAGAACACAAAATAAATTGTTTTGTATTATAAGTTTTCTGAAATGTCATGTTTAAATATGCACTTGATGCACTGATGAAGTAAATTTGCGCTAAGTACCATACATTTCCAGAAAATTAATCAGAATATTAGATAAAGCCAGATTCAAAATTCTTGTATGATTTTGTTGACATATTAGAGTTAAATGTTTTCACAGAAGGGATTTTTGATATCTCTTTTTATCGCTCCATAAATCAACAAATACTGTAAATAGCCAGAAAAATGCACTTCGTCACCATGTTTTTTGGAATAAGCTGTTATATAAATAAGTGTGAATGACATATTAACAAACCCTTCAGTAAAAACCTTCAGAATATAAAGAGGAACAAAACTGTAAGTTTTGGTGTATGTAAGTGCTGCTGAAGTGGAGAAACAAACTCACAACCTTTAAAGATATTCATTTTCACTGCGTTTTTAGAAATAAAATGTTATAGAAATCATTGTGAATGACATATAAACAAACCCTTCAGTAAAAATCTTCAGAATATAGAGAGGAATAAAACTGTAAATTTTGATATATGCAAGTGCTGCTGAAGTGGAGAAACAAACTCACAGCCTTTAAAGATATTCATTTTCACCACGTTTTTAGGAATAAAATGTTATAGAAATCAGTGTGAATGATATATGAACAAACCCATCAGTAAAAACCATCAGAATATAGATGGGAATAAAACTGTAAATTTTAGTGAACAAAAGTGCTGCTGAAGTGGAGCTAAAAACAAATTTTGAGAAAACGACTTTTAAATATATGCATTGTAATTGAAATCTACAAACACAAATAGATAAAGTGCAATAAAATATACACCTAAATGTGCATTTGGTGAAGCTCCAGAAGAGACATGTGCAAACAGAGGAACATCTGAGAAGTTAAAGTTTAAAATCTCATTGCAACGGAAACATAAAAGAGACTCTGTTTGTGAGTTTGATCCAAACCTGTCTGTTGGCACTGCAATAACAAGCACAGATTCATCCAAACAAGCTCGTGCTGAAGTGTGACACTCATCAGAAAGACTTCAGGAATGCAGAATCCCTTGTTTGCATCTAAAGACAAGAAGCGCACATGGACGGCAGCAGTCAGTGTTGACAGATGGCACTTATTCATTAGCATGTGATAGACATACCTGACAACGCTCAAAGGGAAAAAACACGCCAGAGAGCATCTGATCGTGGGAAAGCTTGACAATAATGAGAGAAAGTGTGATGAGAATCTCCTCAGCAATGTGAGGAAGGCAGCAGTGATTCACCTGTTCAAATACAAACTTATCATCTACAGACATCACTCATGTCATGAGGGGATATTTTTAGCAATGCTGAGATCCCAAACACAAACTTTGCAGCCCACTGTGTGCTCAAATCTAAGCTTGTAACCATAGAAATAACAGCACTATTGTAATAGTACAAACAGAGATTACAATTCTTACTCACCTAAAACACATTATGAATGGAGCGTCTTTGCTCTTTTGTGCATGGATTTAAAGCGTTTTATGTGAACTTCGGTCACTTTTATTTAAATCAAAACATAAACTACTAATTTTCCAGTACAAATATCTAAACATTCTTAAATCAAGATGCATTTACTTAAGACTTTATTGCTTTTAGCAAAACTCACTTAAATTGTAATTCATTTTTTGGAAAACAGGACTTAATTTTTTTTAAAAACGTGTCTTGATTTAAGAATGTTTAGGTTATTGTATTGCAAAACAAAACAAAAATACCAAGTAAAAAAGTCCAAGTAAAAAAGTGTTTTGCAGTGAATCAGCTGGTGTTTAGGTGGTGACAATAAATGACGCTTTCATTTTTTTAATCTAATGCATTGACATTTAGGCATTTTAAGCGTTTCTTAATGATTAGTCATTTATATCTAATACTGATAAAATACTAAATAAACTAAATCAGTGATTTTTTGAAGTAATTTTAGTGCAAAGAAAAGATCCTGCAGCATTTGAGAAACACAGACCCTTGTTCTGATGAATCACGTTCACACATTTGTTGATCCACTTTGTGGATGTGAATGCAGGAGGTACATTTGTAGTGTTTATGGTCTAATGTAAAACACTGTTGACGCATGCTGTGGCCGGCCGACCATCTGACTCCCACTCATTTAGCTGGGTTTCTCTGCCATAAAGTTCTTACGAAGCCTAGCTGGTGTTTATCAGACCCGCTGCATTATAACAGCAAGTGTGTCACTGAAACGGAGGGTCAGTGCTGATACTGAAGTGTTTTTTTAATCAGATCATGCTGTGCATCGAGGTTTTACTGCTTCACGTTCACGCGGTCAGAACCAGCTGTGACTGTGCAACAAGTCCGTCTTGTTTTTCAAAAGACTTAATTACATGTTTACTTATTTCAGACAGTCTACTTTATTCTCCATAAATGCTGGAACTCATGCCAGAGTACACCGAGCGTGCACTAAACACGCTTTTAACTCTGAACTGTGGTCGCGTTGCATTGCACTTCATGACGTAGTGTTGGTTAGTTCACATTTGTGAGGGTGACCGTCAAACACTCAATAAGGTGATATTTAGCGTGCACAGAGCCAATGCCTTAAAGACACATATCCCTGATACACACGTTGGGAGATTATATTAATCACTGCACAGTAATTACGCTGCTGTTATTTGGCACTATTTAATCACGTCAATCAGAACGAACATGTATCTCATTCTTCTTAACAGCAGTACTGTTATTAAACCAAAATTGTTAAAAATCATTTTCGTTAAATGAAATAAATCTGAAATAAAATAAATTATAAATACGCTATGAACATTTTGAGGTAAATGAAAATTAGAAATTCCACCTTGGGAAATTAACTGAAGGTAATAATTAGATAATATATTTAAAATAATAAAACTACTAAAACTGAAACAAAGATTACTTCCACAAAAATGGAAAATCACTATTAGATACTATAAAATTAATACTTAATATTACAATGGTATAATGTCCAAAATACCATGGTAAATATGGTATTACCATAGGACCATGTACAAAATACAATGGTAAATGTGCAAAAAACATGGTATTACAATGGAACCATGTACAAAATACCATAGTATATACCAGAGTACCATATAGAAAAAAACATGATAAATGTCCAAAAACAGCAATCCCATGGAACCATAAGCATCAGTGTAGCCACCCTAATATGATGAATAAAAAAACAGCTGATTTTGTGTAGAGTCACACATTCATTAGTCCTGCACAAGGGACGGTGCTCAGCACCTCAGGACAATCTGGGATGATCAAGGAATCTGTTAAGGATTCATAATTAAACATGGGATATCCATCAGATCACAGATTAAGTGCTGATTCACCTCAGAATGCACCCAAAACACACACATTCACGTGCCTGCGCTCTGGACACACACACACATGTGAGTCACTTTAAAACTGTGCAATTAAACACAATTATAATAATAATGATAATCTGCTAATGGGATTTAGATATATATCTTGCTTCTAAGCTTATAATACTATCAAATAAATCCTTGCAAATACATACCATAGTATATAATAAAATAAAATAAATTCAAGTATTAAAATGACTAAAACAGACATTAAAAATAATGTCCAAATGTAAATAAAGAGTTTATTTGCAAAAACAGGTAACGCTTTTTTTTTTCAAAAATCATGTTTTTTTTATGTTATCATGTTTTTATTGTTTTATTGTGTTAGTTAGCTGTAGTTTTTAGTTTTTACTTTATATCAAAGTAAACTAACTGCAGTTTGATTGAGATTAATTGGAATGCACAATTAAAAAAAAAAACATTAAAAGTTAATTCAACTTATTAATAAATAATATTATATAAATACTACTAAATGCCAAAATAACACTACAAATTATGAAAAAAAAATCATGCCAAGGTACCAAATATAAAATGGTATAATACAAAACACATGATATTACCATGATATTGGCACTACGTCCAATACAAATACCAAATGTCTAAAAATACTGTATGATATTGTAGTACTGTGTACAAAATAACACGGTAAATGTCTAAAACATAGTATTACTATGATATCATGTACAAAATACCACTGTGAATGTCTGAAGACATGATATTGTGGTACTGTGTATGAAATACCATGGTAAATGTCCAAAACATAGTATGACTATGGTATCATGTACAACATACCACGGTGATACCATGGTAAATGACTAAAACACCAGGGTATTAGTATGATACAATGTTCAGAATACCATGGTAAGTGTCTGAACACATTATATTGTTGTACTATGTACAAATTAACATTGTAAATGACAGAAACAAAAAGGTATTTGTTTAATACAATGTTCAAAATACCATGGTGAATGTCTGAAGAAATATTGTGGTACTGTGAATAAAATACCATGGTAAAAGTCCAAAACATAGTATTACTATGGTATTATGTACAAAACAGTCATGGTGATACCATGGTAAATGACAAAAACACCAGGGTATTAGTATGATATAGTGTTCAACATGCCATGGTGAATATCTGAAGACTTGATATTGGGGTACTATGAGCAAAATAACATGCTAAATGTCTAAAACATAGTATTACTATGGTATCATGTACAAAATACCATGGTGATACCATGGTAAATTACCAGAAAATGTTACAAAATAACATGATAAAAGATTTTAAAGAATATATTTTATCATGGCACTGTCCAAAATATCATGGTAAATTTACAAAACACATTGCAAGTGTAA
This sequence comes from Labeo rohita, assembly GCF_022985175.1. Taxonomy (NCBI): domain Eukaryota; kingdom Metazoa; phylum Chordata; class Actinopteri; order Cypriniformes; family Cyprinidae; genus Labeo; species Labeo rohita. The sequence continues at coordinate 37,203,561 of NC_066870.1, forward strand.
AAAGCATGGTAGAACTTTGGTATGTACATTTGTAATGAGTCATTAGCATGCATTTGTCGCAAACAATGTCATTTTATGTTTTCAGCGGAAACAAAAGTGTTTTGTTTGCAATGCAAATGATGGAATAAAGGAACTTTTATCCATCTTAGTTGACTTAAGATGGCATGCAGGAACAGAACAGACATGTGTATGTGTGTGTGTAGGTCACCTGTCTACCTGTCGTTCTGGCTCACGTGAACTGTGCCGTGCAGCCATGTGCTAATTGCTTTATTGTGCCTTCGGTAAACACGACACATTCACATATCTAAAACACGGCTCCGTACTGCAGCGCTGTGTGTCTGCAGGCTCTCGACACACGTGAGTATCTGAGTGAGTAAGAGACGAGCTGCAAGTCGCAGCAGGATCTACATGCAGGCCGCGGTGCCCTGCGTCTCGCCAGTGTTAAGCTTCTGTTACCAGCAACCGACCTGTTTCATCAAAACAGAAACCGGTGTGTGTGAGAAATAGATTAGTTTCTGCGCATTTATCCCGGTTGCATGCACTCACACACGCTCGTGTTTGCATTCGTAGCGATGACGGATCACTGTCTCGATGTTGATAGATCATTTATTTAACTTTCTCAAACATGTCGGCCGTGTCAGACATATTTCTCAGGTGAAACTGTGTAGATGATGAGGCCTGTCTCTTCACTGAAAAGGAAGAGGAATTTCACTCTCATTTTTTGCGAAGGGTCTTTTACAATGCGCACTGTCACGTCTGTAAATTTATAGCACAAGACTATGATCTCTATAAACACATGCAAACAGATGGATGTAGCTCAAAGCTGAAGTTGGATTAGCTCATCCTGTTCACCGACAGCAAATATATCCATCAAATATGTAAACACAGAGGTGAACACTTGGCCAATGCATTGCAATTAACGGAATAGTTCATCCAAAAATGAAATCTGCTATAAATTTACTCACCCTCAGGCCATCCAAGGTGTAGATGAGTTTGTTTGAAATGTAGCATTGCGTAACCAGCTCACCAATGTATCCTCTGCAGTGAATGGGTGCCGTCAGAATGAGAGTCCAAACAGCTGGTAAAAACAAGTAATTCACACCACTCCAGTCCATCAAAACTTTTTTAGCTTCAAACCTTTGCTTCCAGTCACAACATCAGTCCATAATCTTGTAAACAGTGCTTGATCTGTGCAGATTTCTCTCTTGATTCAGACCAGACCACTTTTTCACTGAAAGTTTATGGACAGAGGACTCTTACGCAAGTTGTTTCTTACAAACATGCAGCTTTTGGCTTCACAAGATGTTAACTGATGGACTGGAGTGGTGTGGATTACTTGTGGATTATTGTGATGTTTTTATTGGACTCTCATTCTGATGGCACCCATTCACTGTTGAGCAAAAGATGCAATGCTGCATTTCTCCAAATCTGATGAAGAAACAAACACATCTACATCTTGGATAGCAAATTTTCTTTTGAAATGAACTGGTCAAGCATTCGTATTTGCATTTGCATGCATGCATAAAATACATGCATCTATCTTAAAGTCTGTTATAGTGCCACACTGCGTTATGCATTGAAATTTTGAAATAAAATAGCATGCCAAACTGAGCTTGAGTCTGCTTTCATTTGCTCCGAGTGTGTTTCGGGCCTGATTCTCCCAAGGCCACTTACTCAAATATCTAAAAATACATGTTTTCTGTATAATTATACAGTGTGTGATGAGTTGAAATGAGCATGGCTTTTGTGATGCGTGTGAGTGTGTGTTTGTGTTTTGAGGGGAGGAAAGTGATCAAATTTGTGGTATCATATGATTAAAACATGATGGTTCGTCGGGCTGCACTTGTTATTGTACGTGGAGGCCTAAAAATAAAGAGCTAAAATAGAAGAGGGCTTTAAGGCTTTTAGACAACAATAAGCAGAATTGCTCAGATCTTTTTCTTTCTGCATGCACATATTCATGCATTTGACAACAGATCTCTAAAGAGACACAACGTCAGCTGCTTTAAAGCCACAGACTCTTTCAGATCTCAGAAGATTTAATGGAGTTCTCAGAAGTTTCTTTTTAAATTCATCAGACTTTTGACTGCAATAATCTGAGTACAGTTCGTATGTGAAAAAAGTAAGATTAAAGGGGGCTTCTTCTTAGAAGAAACATCTGAGAAGCAGCAAACTTCAACAAAAATCTCCATGAGAAACAAGTAAGGTGTTAAACAAATCTTACTTTGAATTCTTCTTTACGATCTGATGTTTTTGTTCAAAATGATCAGCATCCCTGTTTAAAAAAAAAAGAAGAGTAAATTAGTTGCAAACATGCCTGAAATAGTTAAAACACTTTGAGAGCACTGAAATTATCTGAGGCTTTTCGACTATTTAAGAGCTTAAACTAAAACAATATTTATAGTATTTCAATGGCTTCTCAGAAATGTCAAAAATGTAACATTCAATATGTTACAAACACATCAGCTGTGTGTGTGAGAGCAGGGGTCTTGAATTTTGTGATGCCATTAACAGAGTTATTTTCTTGAAGTGGCATGTGTGCTGTGTAAATGGGGAATGGGGGGGGTCTGCCGTGTGTTATGAACAGAATGAGCTCATTCAGAGCCCGCCATGCGCTCAATAGTGCCGTTTGTCCCCTGTAGAGTAAACACCAGCACTGGAATCCCTCTCATGTGGTATTTCAGTAGTAGAGCGCAATAGTTCATCACCGTGTCCTGCTCTGAAAAGCCAAACAGCCCTAAAGGTCTAAAACAGAACTGCACTGTTGTGGGCTCATGTGTGAGAGTGGGTGAAAAAGAGACTGAAAAGGCTTTTGTAGCTGTCAAAGATCGCAAGGAAATGGTTAGGCAGGGGAAAAACTATGCGGGAAATGACAACAGGGCAACTGAAAAACAAACACTGAATGCAAACATAACTGTACACAACTTATACAGCAAAAAAATCATCTTTTTATATTTCCGTAACATTAGCATACATATAGTTTTATAGATTTCTGGTATTTGTATGTATGTATTTCTTTTTCTTTTTTTTATGGTTTCAAAATTTGCAAAAAAGACTTTTCCAGAAATGTAAACAAAACATAAAAATAAAATACAGTGTTGTTAAATTTCTTATGCTGAAATTGAAGCACCAATAAATAAATAAATAAATAAACAGTTTTTAATTATAAAAACTTTTTAAATTGTGGATTTAAAAAAAAAGTAAAAAAAAATTAATTATTTTCAAATTCATTTTTATTAATTCTAATTATGTTCTGATTTACTGTTTTTAATTTTGTTTTGATTTTTAAATATGCATAAAGATTTTCTCTGAGGTTACTCTTTAGTCATTATAATCAGCTTCACAAAAAGCAGAAGACGTCTATGATATTCTCCTCGTTTAGCTTTGTGTGAGCGTGTGTGAAGAGGGCACTGAGGTTAGATGTTATCTAGTCTCTCTTCAGCTACTGTGTTTAAGTATAATTATAGAGCTGAATTGCACTCACACACTCTTCACAACTTTGAAGTGGATCACAGATCAAGAGACGTCCCTTAATGGCCCTTAATGGAGCGCGAATCTGCATCACACACGAGCTACAGCGAGGCGAGAATGAGCCGCTCACTTCTGAAAGACACACACTCCATTTACTTATGCAAATGACTGAGATTTACAGCAGACAATGGATATCATCACACCACCACCACACGTGGTGTTAAAATTCACACGTCAAAAATATACAAACACAATGGTCACATGTAGGACAAAAACAACCTTCATTCACTCGCTTATTTACTACAGACAGAAATGAGGTTAAATAAGTAGTCTTTAGTCAGTCTCCTAATGCCTCTCTTGAGAAAAAACACCTCAGTAATTTCATGTGTCTCCTCTAAAGCTTCAGAAGAGATATATCAACTCTAAGCTGCTATTCACATTAATTTCATAGATCTACTGTCTTACAGTATGACAACTGTTGACTCATTTGAATCTGTTTTCATTTCTTGTGAGGAATAGGAAAGATACCTGAGAAATCCCAAGAGCTACAAAAGAGCAACCTCCGAGCAATAAAATGCTCCTCTGGGCACAAACGTTCATCCTTGAAAAAACAATGACAATCATTTTAGTTATCCAGCTGGTTATGCAACACAGTGGTAATTAGTAGAAGTGTTTTGTCTCAACATGCATGGCCAGATGAAACCAAATGCTCTTATAGTAATTATGGGAATCTTCAGTGATTGCTCAGGGATCTTCTGTCACGCAGTTCCTAAATCACATCCTCTGAAACATCTCCAGGGCTTCAAACACGCCATTATAATCTGCTGACAGGGCTTATAGAAAGGGCTTCATTTACACGCTATTTCTGTCTTTTAAGTCAGTTCGGGACAAGTCAGTTGGCTTTCAAAGAGTCTTTTTCAAATTGCTTTTATTCATTTAGCAGACACTTTTATCCAAAGTGACTCATGCATTAAAAACTTTTATCATAAAGTAGCCAAAATATACCACAATGCACAATTTTAACACTAAAGTTTTTCTTAAAAAAATCATAATGAACAATAGAAACAATAAATGGCCGAGAATAAACAGTAGGTTCTCTAAATAGTAAAAATCTGCAAATAAATAAAAAGTTATTATGTAAATAAACAACTAAACAACCAACCATTCAATCAAACAAATACATACAAAATTATTTTGCATGAATGAACAAATGAATGAATGAATGAATTAATTAAAATGAATTAAATAATTTAAAAATAAAAATAAATAAATAAATAGTCTTTTGAATTTTTGGATGAAAGTGCCTGCTAAATAAATACATGTAAATAAATAATTAAACAACCACTCATTCAAACAAATAAATAAATGTAAGTTATTCTGGATAGATAAAAAACACCGTCATTGAGGCACTGTAAATAAACATGACACTGTAAATACATAAAGTTTAATAAGTGTATAAAAGTGTCTGCTAAATAAATGTAAATAAATAACTAAAAAAACAACACTCCAATCAAACAAACAAATAAAAATTATTTAAATAAAAGTATAGTAGGTAAATAAATAAATATATACTACTTAGTTATTCTGGGCAAAATTGCCTGCTAAATAAGGTAAACAAACAACTAAAACGAATGAATGAATGAATAGTTATTTTGGATAAATGTGTCTGCTAAACAAATAAACACAAATAACTCAACAAACAAACAAAGGTATTTTGGATAAAAGTGTCTACTAAACAAACAAATGTAATTAAATAACAAAAACTACCAATAAATGTATTGAAATAACAATGTGTTATGTGTCATGCAACTGTGGACAGAAGTCTTTTGTATTCATAGGTGTGTTTGTGTGTGTGTGTGTGTTTTGTGTAAATCATCCATCCTGATGTATGTTCATTTGGTTTATATAGCTCATCCTATCTAGTTCACGCTCGTGTTGAGTGTCATAAAGAGAAGCTATATCCCACTATATGCTGGTGAAGAGGTCAGTGTCCTGAGCTTTAGAAGGGTTTGTGTGGGGAAATCGAACACCTGGAGGAAGCCCTCGTACTGACGTCACATGTGCGAGTCTTTTGTAAGCGATTAGATATGATTACCACAGCTAAATAAAGGAGACACACGGACGGCCATTTCAACAACTAACTGATCTCCTATGCGTCCCTTGAGCCTGGTGTAAAAACTCTTTCTCCGTCTCTGGAGACGCGACGTTCTGTACAGGATAATTTTCCCTCTGTCCTCATTCCCATGCAATATAATGCACAGCATCAAATGTTTCTCTTTTGCTTTGTTTCTTGCTATTCTGTTTTCATAATCCCATGTTACATGAGCAGATAGACGCGCACTCACCTGATGCAGTTAGATCATTATTTACAGCATTAATAAGTACATCAGCTAACGTCATTTCGCTACACGTGGAATAAACTTTCTTTTATTCTTTGCGCTTTTAAAACTGTTATAAACGACATACTGATTGTTGGTGATTTATAGCGTTCAGGGTTATAGATACCAAACTAAATTAATTAAAAATGCTTTTTATTATGATGGAGATAAATTAATCACAGGAATAAAAAATACCTAAAATACTCTCAAATTTCTATATAAAATAATACATTTTATTATAGCTCATTTTCATTAGTTTAAATATATAAAATAGCTAAAAAGTAAACAAAAAACAAAAAGACATATTGAAGAAAGCAAAACAAAAATCACAACAAAATTAGTAAAATTGTATCTAAAATTAAAAGTGCAAATACAAAAATAAAACCTAATTCAAAGTATTAATAAAAACTCTCAGTTATACGAACAACATCACTTGTAATTGCTTGTAACTGATTATGATTTGATAATTGTTACATTCAGTAAAAATAAAATAAACCTTAACTTACACTTGAAAAACATTTTCCAGTTTAATATTTGCATTTCTTATTTGAATTACACTGAATCAGCCACAAAGGCATGTGGTTTAATAAAGAGAAAGAATTCCACTTAAGCTGTTAAATTCATTTTATCTTGTTTCCTTGATTCCTAAGAAAATGAACTCCAAACATCATAACTCAACACCATCCGGTCTATTTTGATCAATAAGATTTTAACTGCAGAAGGAAATACAGTTTAATCAGTGAACATGCATTCGGTTACAAACATGCTTACTACAGTATATGAGGACATAATTTAGACTTCTACTGATTTTATAAAAAGATCATTTTAATGAATACAGACTATGTCAAAACCTAATCCTAAAGAAAACATTTTCCATATTTTTAAATTAAAAATTACTGTATTTTTGTATCATTTTAACCTTTAAAGATGCCCCTCAAGGTCAACCTTGGAAATAAATCTGCCAAAACTAGACAAATTTAGTCTGTGATGGAAAAATGTAGGAAAGAAACTAAAAACAAGCAGTGCCTTGCCAGTTATTCCAGCTGTAAAGAGTTTTCTTGTTATGACAATCTTATTTCACTTGTCGTCTCGTATTACTTATTCTCTCTATTGTCAGCTCTAAACAGATGCAGAACAGGTCAAAGACTGTAATCCTGAAGGACGCAGTAGGTCGAGTCTGAATAGATGGGCTTTAACCTGCTTCTAAGTCCACAACAGCTCAACCCTTCCAAAACAAAACCAGATTTCAATGCCAAAACACTCTGACACACAACTGTGATCCACCAAGCATTGACCAATGGCCGGAGACACATGCCAATATCAGCAGGACTATCAGGTTTATCTTGTTATTGTGTCCTAAACACTCAATCCTATCTCTTGTTCATTAATGTATAATTAACCACTGTAGTCAGTCCTCCATTACCCTGATAACGAGTTCTGTCAAATGTGCAACAACGCAGCAAAGGCGGAACTTGATGACTATAAAAGAATCTCATTTATAAAATGAAAATAATTACCTTAATAAAACAGCTTACATAATTAATATATAAGATGATTTCGTTTTTTAGTATTTTTGTTGTTGTTTATTTTTACTTGATCAAAAAAACCAACCTGCAGTTTGATTGAGATCTACTGAAATAAACAATGAAAAAACATGATTTTTCAAAATGATCTGTTTTTGCAAATGAACTCTTCATATATAAAGTGGCATTGGTGCATCCCAAATAAATAAATAAATAAATCTACATAATATTTAGATAATATTAAATGAGTTAACTTTTACATTTTTAATAGCAAATTATTGAACTATTTACATCATTTACATAACAACTGAGACAATTCACAAGATATTTAATTTATGTAAGAACTATTGTAAGTACTAAATAAATTAAAAATTAAATTAAAATTATATAATTATATAATACATATTGAATAATAAATTAAAAATAATATATCAAATGATTTAAAGATAGAATAGGCAGTAAGAGAGAGAATTAGAAGACAAATACCTACAGAAAAACTCATACAGAAAGAACAGGTATAGAAAGAGGAGAAAGAGAAAGGGTGAGAGACAGAGAAAAGAGAAGGTAAGAGTAAGAAAGAGAGAGCCCATTGTGTTGTGATGTTGTTGTTGGACACAAAGCCTCTGTAGGGAATATTCATTGTGTGTGTGTGTAAAGTCTGACCTCATTCAGGTCCACTGGCCATTGTCCTGAGCGAAGAGCCCAGCAGGAGAGACCTGTGACGGGCTCCGAGGGGCCCACAGCGGCCCGGGACAGACGTCTGAGCCTGGGGGTCGTCACCTGGGGCGGCGCGTTACCTGGTGAGAGGTGCAGCGAGAGAATTACTGCCTCAATGCATTCAGGAGTACAATTAACTCTGAGTGTTAAATGCTTCAGTGTTATTTTAGTACCAATGATAACATTTTGAATTATCTTTAATATTTTGAGTATACTTTCATTGTCATTTTATATATTTTGCTTAAATCCCTTCAAAAGTTGTCATGCATAAATCACAATTCAATACATTTGCACTACCTTTTGGATAAAACCAATTGAAATCATGTACATAAGTTTATTCGTTAAGGTAAATGTGTGCAAAAACAGTGTTCTGGCCTTTTAATTGTAATGTGTGTTCTAATTGAGACTGATCAGGGATTGGTTTTGTATAAAAATGCATCCGGTCACATGCAGTCTGGGAATATATAACTGTTTTGTTGTGTTTCGAGTACAGTACGAAAGTCCATTTATGGAGACGCGTAAATCTGAGCATAAATTAAGCTAATTACTAACTGCATGCAGACACTCTTTAGAAAATAAAACAGATTAATCAACATTAGAACAAACCTGTGTGCTGAGTCTGAAGGATTGAAATAAGTGCTTTAACAAAAATAAAGATGGTGTCCTTATATGCGTGAAAGGCCAATTTGAAGTGTCATCCTCAGATCTTAATCGCAGGACTGGCGCCTCTGTTTCCGGCAGCTTGGACATTGACCGGCTGCCCTACGTGAGCGGTGTCACCTACACGTCGTGACTAAGACCGAACAATTTCTACTATCAGACTGTCATGGCGTAACACTTTGTCCCGTGTGACAAATCGACGGCCACGAGGACCCACCGATTCACACCTGAAATGAGAGTAAAGGACCTCCTGACCAAACACACGTGTTTAATTATGCATATAATCATGTGTGAGTGTCTGAACACGTACAGAGGAATGTATCTGCTTTATCTTTGTTAAACAAACTGACCTCTGACCTGAGGAAACCTCCAGTTAAATAACAGGACAGGTGCTTGTTATGTTTAACAGACACATGCACAAAGCACACCTTTTTCCCATTACAAATATATACTATGGTAACTATTGTTTATGAGCAGGGCTGGGTAATAACACATATTTCATAATTTAATCTGATATTTACACTACCGTTCAAAAGTTTGGGGTCAGTACATTTTTATTGTTTCTTTTTTTTTTTTTTTTTTTTTTTTTTTTTTAAGAAATGAATACTTTTATTCACCAAGGATGTATTAAGTTAATAATTAAAAGTTTATTAAAAGTTAATAATAAATAACTTACATTGTTATTAAATATTTATATTTTGAATAAACACTGCACTTTTTAAACTTGTTATTCATGAAAGAATCCTGAAAAAAAAAAAAAATCACAGGTTCCAAAACATATTTGGCAGCACAACTGTTGATATTATCCAACATTGATCATTCTAATAATAAATCCGCATATAAGAGCGCCAAAACCATGTTTATTATTTGAATTTAGTACTAAATGCACTTGAGACTTTATTTCATATTAAAAGCAGTTAGAAATGATCTCATTTCAATTTATTGTAAGAAAGGCATACTAAAAATAATGTTTAATTACGTTTCACTCATCAGCTGCAAACAGCATAGACTAAAAGATCAATTTTTGGGATTTAAGAATCAACATGCATTCATCATTGTTAACCTAGCCCCACAAGTTACCAAAGTCTAGCATTACTAATACTATTGCTCATAGGGTTAGTACTGTGATCAAACCTCTAACACCCTAGCAACCACTCAGAACGCTACAAATTTAATATGCTACAAACATATAGCAAGGTTCTGTCAACTTGCAATGGGCAAATATGTTCATCAGGCTTATGAGGGACCTTTATTTTTTCCTAATCATCATTGTATTGCTTTGCATTATATGTTTTAATCATAAAACTAAGCATATATCATCTTAAGATACATTATTGGAAAATATAGAGTTATGACTACTGATATTTATATCATTTTATGTAAGCAGTCTGTCATACTGTTCTAAAGATTTCATTGGCTTTCTTCTATGTGGCCTTATAAATATCAGCAACTGCACCAAATTGCATATTTCTAAATAAAACTTGAGGTGTTTTACCTTGAGTATGCAACGCATGCAATCTTTACAGTCATTTACGTCTTTATTTTGGTGTTCAATGCACGTCAGAAAAGGCCTCAATGACCTTCCAAAAATATTTTTTAAAAATGCATTGCTTCGGTGACTTCTAAATACGTCAGTCTTGACAAGTTTTTTGCTCTCATGTTAAAAACAGCTCAAAATAACAGCCACATTTGACTGTACACTAAACTAAACCCGCCTGTCCTTCAAATCTCACCATTCCTGTCTACATTTCACAAGGTAAACAATATAGGAATGCTTCTAAACAAAAACTGACATTTTAAAATGCATGTCATACAACTCTAATCTTTCAGCAGTCCAATCCTCACCGCTCATGTAAACAGCAACAGAAGAGGCTTATTTTGATCAAAAAGCTATCACCTGAAGGGATGCAAACAACCCATCGTCATTTACATTTAATGCTTCTGTGTTACAAGAACAATTATTTAATATTTTCTTATGTAAATGCATGGCTCAGCACTGGATGCCCCATGACAAGCCCAATCTGAAACTTCCTGGACTTGTGATTAATACGTTCAGCGCAAAAACGTTAGTTGCGCCAGAGACAAAAAAAAAAAAAAAATAGGCAGGTTATCAAAATCGTAGTGGATCTGATTACGAAAATGCATCAGTAAACCATTTACATTTGTGCAGGCTTCTCCTGAAATTTCCTCTCAAGCGTGTGAAAACCAAGTAAGCAGGTTTGACAGGTGCGATGTGTGGAATGTAAAAGTTTTGCAATGCTATTCAATTCTGCAAAGACAACACACCCATATTGCAGTGTATGTGCGCGTGATTGAATGCAAGAAGCTCGGGAATCTCTTTAAAAAATAATAGATTATTATGGGCAACCTTGCAACCAAAGCAAATATAAGTGATACAACCTTACCTGCATTAATAGCACTTACATGAATATCAATTTCGCCTCAGATATTACTTAAATTTCCTAAGGAGAAAAAAATAAAATACACAAACAAGGCAATAGCGTTCATACAGTAACAACAAAGTTATAAAAATGAATGTGAGAAATAACTTTAATTGCAGCGTGATATTACTGAAGTCTGAAATTCTACAATGCAACAAAAAAAAAGATTTTCTTACTTACTTTCTCTTTTTTTCCAGTACAAATAGTTAAATATAAATAAATGAAGATACATTTACTTGAGAAGCAAAATGATTTAAACTATTAAGTCTTGTTTTCTAAAAAATTTAAATAAATAAAATACATTCTGTCATTTGCATAATAAAAATAAACGTACTTGCTTTTTATTACAGTAAAACAAGTTTGATTTTCTACTGGATAAAAAACAACTTTTTAATCACATCATTTTTTCTCTTTTTTCTTACAATTCTGAGAATTGCAAGATGTAAACTCGCAAGTCAGAACTGTTAGATAAAAAGTCATTTTTCTTCTAAATTAAATGTATTTTTTTCAAGATTTGTTTACTTACCTGAAAAATAAGAAAATCATTTTTTGCAGTGACACGTGATATGTCACTTGCTGTTCTTTAACTTTAATTGCTTATAGCAGACACAATAGAGATTAATCTTGCAAACCAAAACGTGCACATCTTTATCAGATTACTGATTAAGTACGTTTTAAAACGATTTTCTGTCTAGAAGTAAAGCTGCTGCACCTGACTCAGAACGTCTGTCATCTCATCACTCATTTTATTGGCCGTCACTCTCAGGATAATGTGTGCGAGTATTCCAGCTGTCAGATATTGTAATCTTTAAAGCCTTTAATTTTATATCTAATTTTCATAGGGCAATCGGGTGCATGTTATCCGAGCACCGCTAGACTGAGCAGAATCGAGCCGTGTAATTGTTTGTAAGTGTTTGTAATTGGTTTCCACTCGAGATAGCGAGCAGCTGTATCTTATCAAACTGTGTTCAACGGCACACGAATCACTGCAGCGTTCAGCTGGTGCTGGAAAACATTCTTGCAAGAGACTTTGGAGAGAAACGAGGTTTTACTGAACCTCACCCTGCGCCGTGACTCACCTGTGCAGGTTCCGTGGGTGGATCGAGACGGAGACACTCTGTCTACTGACTTCTGGACCTTGTTATTGATTTTTTCTCCTTGTAATGCATTTGAAATGCAAAATCAATCTTACAGCTGAAGTCAAAAGTTTACATACACCTTGCAGAATCTGCAAAATGCTAATTATTTTACCAAAATAAGAGGGATCATACAAAATGTATGTTATTATTTATTAAGTACTGACCTGAATAAGATATTTCACATTAGAGACGTTTACATATAGTTGAATTGATAAAAATGACCCTGTTCAAAAGTTTAGAGATAGTTGTTCATGAGTCCCTTGTTTGTCTTGAACAGTTAAACTGCCTGCTGTTAATCAGAAAAATCCTTCAGGTCTCACAAATTCTTTGGTTTTTCGGCATTTTTGTGTATTCGCACCCTTTCCAATAAGTGTATGGTTTTGAGATCCATCTTTTCACACTCTGGACAGCTGAGCGACTCATTTGCAACTATTACAGAAGGTACAAACGTTCACTGATGCTCCAGAAGGAAAAACAATGCATTAAGAGGCGGGGGTGAAAACTTTTGAACAGAATGAAGAATGCATTTTTCTTATTTTGCCTAAATATCATATTTTTTTCATTTAGTACTGCCCTTCAGAAGCTACAGAAGACACTTACATGTTTCCCAAAAGACAAAATAAGTGACATTTACCCTGATCTTCAAATTCCAAAAGTTTTCACCCTCTTGTTCTTCATGCATTGTTTTTCCTTCTGGAGCATCAGTGAGTGTTTGAACCTTGTGTAATAGTTGCATATGAGTCCCTCAGCTGTCCTCAGTGTTAAAAGATGGATTATTTTCTCTTGTGGACTATATGTAAATGTCTTTTATGTGAAATATTCATTCAGGTCAGTACTAAATAAAAAATAACATGCATTTTGTATGATCCCTCTTATTTTGGCAAAAAAAATAGCATTTTGCAGATTCTGCGAGGTGTATGTAAACTTTTGACTTCAACTGTAAAACAAAAAAAAAGAACCATCATGCACTTGAAAAGGATGCGCAAGTGATCGTATCCCATAAGAAAGAAACAAAAAAGTTCTCAAATGTGCAAATTAAAGAAATGCACATTACTTTTGCTTGAAGAATTCACTTAAATTGAAGAATCTGTCATCATTTAGTCATCCTCAAGTTGTTACAAACCTGTATGAGTTTCTTTCATCTGCTGAACATAAAAGAAGTTATTTTAAATAATGTTGGCAACAAAAAAAAAAAGTTGACGGTACCCATTGACTTCCATAGTTTTTTTTTTCCATGCATGGAAGTCATTGGCTACCAGCCACGTTTTGACTACCAACATTCTTTGAAATGTCTTTTTTTATGTTCAACAGAGGAAAAAAAACTAGAAGTTTGTAACAACTTAAGAATGAGTAAATGATGACTGAATTTTCATTTTTGGATGAACTGTCTCTTTAAGACTTCTGCTTCTCAGAAGTTTCTCCTGCAAAACACTCACTCTCTTCTGACATATCAGAAGTCAGAAATGTCTCAAACTATGCTCAGATTTTGGAAGATACACTTTTAACATTGATTTTTCAAAGTTGTAAACAAAACAAAGATTATTAGAGAATGTTATAGAAGACTAAAATTTAAATCTTTAATTTAAAATTTAAAAATTTAAAATTTAAACTTTAATTTAATGCAATGCCATTCACAAAACCAGTCATAAAGGTTTTTTATTTATTTTAATAATAATGGTCCATTTTTCTGAATAAATAAGCTTTCCATTGATGATACAACTATTTGAAAATCTGAGGGTGCAAAAAAATCAAAATATTGAGAAAATCTCCACTGAAGTTGTCAAAATTTAATATCCTAATGACTTTGGCCTAAACAAAAAATCAATCATTTTTCCCCATACAGTGTATTTTTGGCTATTTCTTCTTAAAACTGGTTTTGTGGTCCAGGGTGACATTTTTAAACAGTTTTAAAGTAAATTCTACACATTTTGTTTTAGTGCACCAAACAAATGACAAAAGATCTCAACGTGCTGCTCCCCACATTCATTTTATAGCTTTATAATCTTACTAAACGACAGCTAGTGACTCATTTGTGTTTGTTTTATTTTTCCTCAGGAATTTTAAGAGAAATGTTCTGAGCTATGAATGGAAACAGTCTTTTGTGGAAGCTGAATTGCAATTTGACATGCAGTAAAGTGCGATATCAAATAAAACATTTATGATCGTGTGTGTGGCAGTAAAAGAATTTGAGTGTAGTTACGTAACCATCGATACTCTACTGTCCGTCTGCTCTGGTATTTGTGTCTGCCGAAGTATGATAAGATGGTCAGTCAGCAGTTCTGATGCGTTTAATGTCGTCTGATTGTCTGTGTGTGTGTTTGTATGAGGCTGTAAAACACATCCAGCAACACACACACACCAAGCTCTCGGTCAACCGAGGACAACCACACCTACCTCATGTTATGGTGCCATACTTGAACTCTGTTCCAAAACTTCGAGAGCTGCCTACCGCCTACACAAGACAGCATCATAATTGACATGGGACCATATTCATTCTATCCCTTTACCCTCTAAACAGAAAGCTACTGGCATTTTTTGAATGTCAAAAACACTGTTTTTAAGCAATTTGGTTTATGAGGACACAGGAAGTGGAAACCACATAAACCATGTTTACGTTGAAATACTCGTGTCATTACACACACTTGTGTCCTCACAGACCGTGCATGCTAGATCACATGCTCAAAAAAAACACCTAATGCCTGATTTATAAGCTTGTTTCCTCATAAGGACCAAAAAATGGTATGGAGGAAACATTTGGTCGTCGTAACGTAGGGAATACCAATACACACACACATATACAAACACACACCCATGCAGTCGCTGAGGTCACATGGCCGATTCGTAAGGTGACTCACGCTATAAATACAACACAAAGGAAGAGTTCATCCAATGTTCTCTAGCAGTTCCCATCCAAGCGCTCATGACTCACACATGCACTCACAATACAGCAGGCCGGCCACAGAAAGATCCGTTCCTCACCTTTGTTTGGGAACGCTCCTTACACTCTTCACACAAAAGCGGGTTAAGGAGAGTAACCCGGGCCGGCTGGACTAGTGTTACCACTCGAGCTGATCCCTCAGGGTACGACGCTTCACAATAGACAGATTCAACCGTTGATATCTTCTGCTATTTACATTTCTTTTCTTGGCACTTTCACATGAAAGCAGCAGCAGATTAGGCCTCCAAGTGTTCTAGAAATAGACTGGATTGGGGAACAGATTAGAAATATATTGGTTAGGGAATGTTAAATGATTATCAAATAAACAACAAGAAGAATAAAAACAAGTGCATAGGCTTAAATGATTATATGGGACATTCTACAGAATTGGTGCAAACTGCTGTCCCACAACCAAAAAATCTTTGATCTTAGATGTTTATTCATATCCCTCTATTATCCATTGAAACCCACAATAATATTTCAAATATCAGTAAGCTTAATATAAATAAAATCATCATTTATTGTTTACTTTTAATTGGGAGGTGGCTGTCCTGAACACTAACCTCTAAATTTCAACTGAAATAATTTTTGTATTTTTTCCGTTGTTGTTTTTAAAAGTATCTTTTTGATTCAAAAGTTCAAAAAAAAAAAAAAAAAAAGGATATTTTCGGTATAAACTATGCAAAAAAAAAAATCGTCCCGTATTCTTCATGTCACTACCGAAACAGTGTATGTTTTTTAGTCCATTGGCTCAGACTGATTTTAACTAAACCCATAAATTTATGATCAGGAAATATTCCTGTGTCCCCTCTCTCATAGCTACAAGATGTGAGTAGATACGTCTTATCATTTTGAGGTAAATGTGTTCAACAGTCTAAAAAAAGTGTGTAACTTTAAGGAGCGTCACTACCTTTTTCTGCAATTAAGCACACATTTTTTGCAAGTTATTCCATAACATCTTTTTTTTAATATGTGTACAACTGTTCAGAACTATGCTAGCTAACCATGTGCTGATTAGCATATTTGAGCTAGGTTCACAAGTATCTAAAATTGTCACTACCGAAACAGTTGGTGGAGTTTCGGTAGTGACATCTTTGTTTTTTTGGGTGTTATTCCACAGAATTGTTTCAGTAGTGACAAAAGGGAACACATAATCTTCATATTTGGGGGAAATAAACAAAATTTAAGTACAGCTATGAGTTTTTTTTGTATTTTAGTATGTTTTTGTATTATTTTAGTATGCAAGTTAAAATTCTGTAATGTGATGTGGTCGCTACCAAAGCATTACTGTCACTACCGAAACATGGGATTTTGTCAAAGATAAAGTATACTGAATTATAAACTAAGATGTTATAATAGTTTTTGATTCACTATATATTCAACCTACCGGATTCTTAACTCTGAAATCAGTATGATCAACTTTTTGCCTTTTACAAAGAGAAACTGTATTGGAAATACAACAAATCTCATAAATTACACTTGAAATATTGTTAAAAAATAAATTGTTATGGATTTACCTCTACAAAATTAATAAAGTAGCAAAAAAATAAATAAATAAATAAATAATATATATATATATATATATATATATATATATATATATATATATATATTTACAATCTAGATGTAAGCTAAATCTTAATAGGTCAATATAACCCTTTTAATTATACTATTATTACTGTGTTTTGGTAGTGACAAATTTGGGTAGAGGACAAATATTCCAAAACTTTCTGAAAATAATATATAAGAATAATTACTAGAAATGTGTACCCTGAATATTATACAATTTGCATACATACACATTTTTTTGGAAAAATGTTTTCAACTCTGACTTTGGACCAATTCTGTAGAAAGGCCCATATACAGGAGTTTTGTGTGTGTGTGTGTGTGTGTGTGTGTGTGCATTTTTTTCCCATTGGAAAAAGTTACTTGTGATTACGGTTGTGCATTCGGTTACTACTTGCTGCCTAAGAATGTGATCATAAATCTTCAGTAACAGATCTTTGTCATATTTAAACACAAATGAAGAGAAACTATTTTTTTTTTTTTTGCAATGTCATGACAATTACACACATTAAAACTTGATATTACAATATAATAAATTATAAAATTATAAATGATAAAACACAAATTATAATATATTATATACACTTATTATATTTATATTTTATATATTTATTATATTTATATTTTTATTTTTTATATTATTATTTTTTATTAATTTATTTGTTTATATTAAATAGATAAGAAATATATAAGCATATTTCTCATTGTCATTAGTAATGTGGAAAAAATAATCCTATATTGCTTATACTGTAAAATAATTATAGAGTGTTGTGCTGTCTTTAACTTATGCTGATTTAAATTACAAAAATTAAATCCAGAATTACAAAAGTAAATGTTTACAAATATAAAAAAGTCTACAAATTAGTATTTACATGTGCTTTATTGGGACCTTACATATACATATTAAGAAAAGCCTCATAAAGATGTTGTGGCATGGTTGCAATATTTTTATAACAATTAAGCATATTTTTTCATCCAAATCTCATAAAAAAAAAAAAAAATTTTTTTTTTTTTAATTGTTATTAATTCCAGTGAGATTAACCTGACCTGGATATGTTTTTGTGATTTATTTACAAATAAAATAAATGTTTACAAATGCATTAAAAAAAATCACAAATGATCATTTAAATGTGCTTTATTTTCAAGAATCATAATGGATCTTAAAAATGACCATATATATATATATATATATATATATATATATATATATATATGTATGTATATATAAATGATGTTTTTAAATGATGTGGTACTGTCTTTAACTTATGCTGATTTAAATTACAAAAATTAAATAAATAATTATGAAAACAAATATGTAATCAAATATGTAATAAATAATAACATTTATTAAATATGTAATGAATAACAATCTATTTTTTCCCCATGATTTTGGGATTAAATGTGACCAGATTTATTTTAAGATGTACATGAATAACATTAAGCTGTACTTTAATTTACATGCACATAAAAACATTGTGTTTCCAAAATGATCTTTTTCATTATCGTAATGAGAATTTAATGAGAATTATCACTGAGAATAATGAGAATTACAAGCAAACTCAATAGTAAAACACATAATAATATTACTGTAAATGAAGGGAAATGAGCTTAAATGTCACAATTCAAAAAAGGCCTTCATTTTCTTATGCAAAATGTAATTTCACATTATTTTCGAATAAGTTTCAAATGATAAAAAATTACCTGGAAATGTACATTTCAACCCAGTTGTCTTGACCTTTTAACTCGATTCTACATTACACACAGTAAATCCTCCTCTTTTCATCATTTTAACCACAAGCGTCTTACATAATCTGATGGAGCGTGTTAAATAGGTTTCTTTTTTAAACTCTGATTAGTAAAAGTTAATCACCATCATCCTCCTTGTAGGAAACAGTGATAAAACACACATCCTGCTTGTAAGTAGTTAATCAGAGTCACTGACTCAACATGCATTGTGTTCTCTGGTGATGTAAGTTAGTGTATTGTGTTTGGGAAACAGATGAAAGAATTCGTCCCACAAAAACAAACGAGAAACGTAGATCACGCTGTCGATTATGTATTCTTGTGTTTCAGTTACACATGCTATCATTACCTATATAGAGCACACTTAAGAACACAGTCCAGATTTACAGGATCTTGTGTAATCTCATACACACACGTCCGTAGACATTACACTCTCTCTAGCCGAGTCTGACCAGCACCTGACTGAAAAACAGCACCGCTGCCATTTTTTAATGAACTAGAAAAACTTTCACTGCTGTGCCTATAAAAGCAAATTTAGGGATGAATTTTAACATGCAGCTGCAACAAATGTGTTTGGAAATGACGCATGACTTGGCTCTATAGCTCATGTTTACAGTAATTACAGGGATTTCTGAGTATATGAAACGTCTTGCAAAATATATATATGATACCACACATCCCCCTTTACTCATGTAGTCTTAAGAAATCACAAAAACATGTCCAGGTCACATTTAATCCCAAAATCATACAGAAAAATACATTATTATTTATTACATATTTAATTAATGTTATTATTTATTACATATATTATTAAAGATTTGTTTTCATAATTCATATTTAATTTTTGTATTTTAAATCAGCATAAGAAAAATAATGTTAAAAAATACTTTACTATGTTTTTTGTTCTTCTTTTTTTCCAGATCACATTTAACCCCAAAATCATAGGTGAAAATAATTGTAAAAAATGTAAAAAGAAAAAAAAATATTAATTTAAATTTTGTCATTTATATCAGCATAAGTTAAAGGCTGTACAATAAATAGTACAATATTTATTGTATACATATAGTAATACTATATGATTATTTTTAGATATTACACTGAGAATGAGATTTTTTAATGATATTTGAGATAAAAAAAATATGCTTATATATTCCATACGTCTTTATGAGGCTTATATATATATATATATATATATATATATATATATATTGGTAATTTGTAAACATTTATTTTTTTTGTAAAGAATTTTAAAAAACATATCATCCAGATCACATTTAATCCCAAAATCATTGAAAAAAATATTTTTAAAAAATGTGACACATATGAATTAAATATTATTTATCACATATTTTATTGCATATTTGTTTTCAGAATTCTTTATTTAATTTTTTTTTAAATTTATAACAGCATAAATTAAAGGCACTATAATAAATAGTACAATTATATTAAAATACTTTGCAATATAAATACTATATGATTATTTACTATGTTTTTTAAAATGATATTTGGGATAAAAATGTGCTTAATTGCTATAAAAAAAAATATATATATATATATTATTATTATTATTATTATTATTATTATTATACATATTAGCAGTACAATAAATAGTACAATTATGTAAAATACTATATGTATACTATATATTTTTAGACATTACACTAATGAGAATGAGATTTTCTAATGATATTTGGGATAAACTTTGCTTAATTGCTATAAAAAAAAAAAATAATGCAAACATACCACAACATCTTTATAAGTCTTTTTACGGTCCTTTTTTAAGGATTCCTGACAATAAAGCACATGTAAATACTCATTTGTGGACTTTTTACATTTGTAAACATTTATTTTTGTAATTCTGGACTGAATTTTTGCAATTTAAATCAGCATAAGTTAAAGGCAAACAACAAATAGTGAAATACTATATAAATACATTATAATATAAGCAACATATGATTATTTTTCCACATTATACTAATAAGAATGAGAAATATCCTTAATTGTCACGAACATTATATAAAATTCTCCCAAAATACTGATGCTTTTTGAACTGTTTTATCTACAAAGAACCATATACCAACTCAAGAACCTTGCACAAACAAAAACCTAAAGCATTCTAAAGAACCGCTGAAGAACCTTTATTTTCAAGAAGTTGCGTGGAAATTCAAGCTAACGAGTTTCTAACATGCCTGAGCTCTGGATTGTGTCCTTCTGGTCAGTCTGTGGTCGGCCTCTCGGCCTTGAGTATGTGCGACCGCAGTTCTGGCCAGAATATGGGGCCCTCGACTGCCTCGAGCCCTGAGTAAACAACATACACAGGGCCTGACCCAGATCAAAAGCCTCCTTTCCCAGAGCCACAACCAGGAGAAACTCTGCTGACCAAAGACGCTATATTTGGAACAAGGGCGCACATTCTTTTTCCTAGAATGAGGTGTTTTAAGCAAGTGCTGCTGAGAAAGAGCTGCTTTTTTTTTAAGAGGTCCAGGATTTCACAGAGCAAGTTCTGTTTGACCTACTGACTGTTTCATGTCAAACACGCTTTTTTGGAAAACGTGTGAAGATTGTAGAAGTTTTTGCAATTTGTGAAACAGCACTTAAGAATGCACTGGTGTCACTTTAGGAGGAAAGAGTTTCATATTTACTCAAATTTTGAGAGGTCACTGCTTGGTGACCAATTGCTTGGTGATTATTAATCAAGGATGCATTAAACTCATCAAAAGTGACAGTAAAGACATTTATAATGTTACAAAAGATTTCTATTTCAAATAAATCCTGCAATTTTGAACTTTCTATTCATCAAAGAATCCTGAAAAAAATATGTATCACAGTTTCCCTAAAAGTAAAAATGTTTTCAATATTTATAATAATTAAAAATGTATTAGAATGATTTCTGAAGGATCATGTGACACTGAAGACTGAAGTAATGATGCTGAAAATTCAGATTTACATCAGAGGAATACATTTCATTTTAAAATATATTCAAATAGAAAACAGTTATTTTAAATTGTAATAATATTTCACATTTTCACTGTTTTTTACTGTATATTTAAGCAAATATGAACAGCCTTGGTGAGCAAAAAACTCTTCTTTCAAAATTGTGATAAACAGCAGAATTTGGGTAAATATTTCACCAAACAAAGACCTAAAATGCTGCACAGAGACTAAAATGATATGTTTTTATTAAAAGCATTACTGTCTAAACAAACTTTTACTAAAATGATTTCTATTTGAAATAAATGCTGTTCTTTTGAACTTTCTATTCATCAAAAAATCCTGAAAAAAAAAAAATCACAATTTCCACAAAAATAAAAAAGTTTTAGAAATTGATTTTTGACTAGGAGAAAAGAGATTCATTTTACTGAAATTTTGGGAGGTCACTGCTTGGTTTAAAGTAGTTAAACTAAACTAAAGTTTCATATTCAATGTTTTCAGTAAAGACATTTATAATGTTACAAAAGATTTCTATTAAAATAAATCCAGCTATTTTGAACTTTCTACTCATCAAAAAATTCTGAAAAAAAAAAATCAGTTTCCCTAAAAGTAAAAATGTTTTCAATATTTATAATATTTAAAAACATTTCTTGAGCAGCAAATCAACATATTAGAATGATTTCTGAAGGATTATGTGACGCTGAAGACTGAAGTAATGATGCTGAAAATGCAGATTTGACTCGCAGAAATAAATTTCATTTTAACAGATATTCAAATAGAAAACAGTTATTTTAAACCATAATAATATTTCACATTTTTACTCTATTTTAGTGTATTTTTAATCAAATAAGAACAACCTTGGTGAGCAGAAGAACTCACCGACCGATTTGAATTAAAATGTTATAAACAGCACAATTTGGGTATATTTCACCAAACAAAAGACCTAAATTATGGCCTTAGTAAAGCTGCATGTGCAATAAAACATTTGTTTGTAAAACATTAAATATCTGATGTCATTCCTGTTTTTCTTAATCTCACCACATAAATCATGAGAGTTATCAAGCATGTCATTACGGAAACCGTAACAGGCCTCAGTGTTGACAGTAACAGGGGTATTTGTTTTTGTTATTTAATGATTGGTGACCACGACTATTATGCGGTAGAGATAAAATTCCGACTAACTACCATAAGCATCTTCTCATTGTGTGAAGAAGTCACACTTTTTTATTGTCACTGATAAAAGCTACCAAACGCGGTTTTGCATATTTCTTGCATCATACTGCATAAAAACAATGCAGTGACAATGCAGATGGCAATCCCATCCCCACTGCCTTTTGAGAATGTGCAGTAGCTTGTAAATAGCGATTTCCGCAAATAAAACCACAGAATTCGAGAGAAAATGAAGGAGTGACAGTGCTTACTGTAAACGTCCACGGCTCCCGTGTTGCGCAAAACACATTTGTACCGGAAGTCGCCTTGATGCATGGTAAGGGAATGTTTATCTGGAAGGACGTGATGAAAATGCTGTCACTTTATGAAATGTTTATTAAAGTCAGTGACATGGGACAGTGTGACCTGAACATTAGTAAAGTAAATCTGATTACTCACTGTAGTGATAATACAAAACATTGCACTCCTTCTTAAACCTCGAGTTCATGCCAATGCAATACTGAACAATGGAGAACTGAAAGTGCAAAGAGAGAGTGACGAGAGCATTCATGGAGCTTTAGTATCACCAAAATGATACAAATAAAACGAAAAATTAAAATAACAATAAACACATCACTAAAAATGAGAACCAGTAATAGTAATGCTTGACAGCAAACAGCACAAATGGAAAAAAGTACTGTGCATAATAAAATAAAATAAAATAAAAAATAAAACAAAATATGTAATAATAAAAAAAATAATAATAGTATTTAATAAAATAATTTAAATCGAGCAAAAAATAAAATAAAATAAAAGGGCAAAAAAGTAAAAAACAAAAATTTCAAATGAATAATAATGAACACATCACAAAAAATGAGAACCAGTAATAGTCATACTTGACTTAGCAAAGAGCATAAATAAAAAAAAGAACTGTGCATAATACAATAAAATAAAATAAATGTAATAATAAAAAAAGAATAAGAGTATTTAATAAAATAATTAAAATCGAGCAAAAAATAAAATAAAATATGTTATAATAAAAAAAATAAATAACAGTATTTAATAAAATAAAATTAAGCAAAAAACAAACAAAAATAATAATAAGAAAATAAAATAATAGGGCAAAAGACAATAAAATAAAATGAAAATACCAGCATATAATACCAAATACACACACCAGCAATAGTCATGCTTGGCTTAGCAAACAGCACAAATGGAAAAAAGTACTGTGCATAATAAAATAAAATATAATAAACGATAAAACAAAATATGTAATAATAAAAAAATTAATAATAGTATTTAATAAAATAATTAAAATAGAGCAAAAAATAAAATAAAATAAAATAAATGTAATAATAAAATAAATGTAATAATAAAATATGAATAATAGTATTTAATAAAATAATTAAAATTGACCAAAAAACAAAATAAATAAATAATAATAATAATAAACAAATCACTAACAATGAGCACCCGTAAGAGTGAATAGTGCTTAACTTAGAAAATATACTTAAAGATTATTTTTGAAAAAATGTATGTGCATAAATAAATGTAATAATAATAAAAAATTGAATAACAGTATTAAATAAAATAATTTAAATTATAAATTTAAAATAAATATTATTTTATATTTATTATTATAAAATAATTTATAATAATAAATAGTGAGCACCAGTAATAGTGAATAGTGCTTGACTTAGAAAATATATTGATTTAAAGATTAATTTTTCAAAATGTATATACATAAATAAAATAATGGCAGTGTTAGAGCAAACAGAACAAATAAAAAAAAACATGTATGTATAAATAAAATATTAAAGTTTTGATCACATAACTAACACTAATATAAGCACTAGCTTTCTTGACCTAGCAAACAGCCCAAAAGCAAAAAGAAAATGGCATTGGCTTGGCATTCTGGTCAAATAATGAACCAACAAGGAGATGCTAAAAAATTACAGCTGATATTGATTTCAGTTCAAACACAAAAAAAATGGTCAAAAATGGCTGAGTATATTGCATTGTGGGATACAGTATCTGTGCTCCTGATATACATTTTGGCAAATGCAATCCAGATTTTTTTACTATGCATACAATAAATGCATCCTACACACAGTATACATACTGCCAAAACAGCACACGTAGCACAGTATTCTGAACACAACTAGAAAATATGAGTGAGCGCTTCATTCCCACTGCCGTCTAAACATGGCAAACGTCTGTGAGGTCATGAGTGTTTGTTTAGACAGCGTGTTTCCACTGTTCAGCACAAACAGAGGAAACGTCTCTACATGCATGTGAAAGCATGAACCTGCTGCTGTTTAAACACATACGATGTTACTGCGTGTTTGTGTGCATGTGATTTCCTGCAGCACGACTCAACTTTCCAGTGCAAACAACAGACATTTTCATCTCACTACAGCTTTAGACTAAAAAAGTAATGCATTTTTTGTGTATGTATGTTCTCTCTTTTTTGCACTGTAAAAATAATGCATCAATTTTGTAATAAAAATGCAATGCAATTTTTTTTTTTTTGCAATTATTATTTAAGGAATCAGGCAATTCATGTCTGGAGCACAAACACTGCAAGGCGATGCACACATACAACATAATTTGCATAATTGCATAATTTAGTAAACACTACACTACATTCCAGTTGTGTCCTGCGTACTATAAAATAAAATGTAGTATATAAAAAAAAAAATTACATTTAAAGTAAAAGAATACTATTGCACACTATTAAAAAAGAAATTATACAATCAACTGCATTAAAAAAAAAAAATAAAAAAAAAATATATATATATATATATATATATATATATATAGTATTGCAATTATTTTTGCAATTATTATTTAAAGAATAATTAATGTCTTGAGCACAAACACTGCAACACGATACATACATTCACTAACCGCAATTATAAATGCTAATAATAGTGATGCATAATTTTGTGAACACCACAAAAAAAAAAACACTACAAAACCACTATGACACTACAAAAAAAAAAAGGTACAGTCCACAAAATAAAATAAAATAAGTATTTTCCAGTTGAGTCCTGCACAAAAAAAAACATAATCAAAATTTCTAATAAAATAATACTATTGCACACCATTAAAAAATAAATTGTACTACATATTGCTTTTAAAATAAAAAAGAAATATTATACTAATATATATATATATATATATATATATTTTTTTTTTTTTCCTCCAGCTTTAATTACAGAAATAAATTACATAAAATGTTTAAAAATAATTTAGTGCACATTACAATAAAAAAAAACAGTTCTGCCAATAAAATAAAATGAAATAAAATATGTAATAATAAAAAATACAGAATAGTATTTAATTAAATAAAATTTATCAAAAAATAAAATATAATAAAATAATAGGGCAAAAGACAATAAAATAAAATGAAAATACCAGCATACAATACCAAATAAACACACCAGCAATAGTCATGCTTGACTTAGCAAACAGCACAAATGGAAAAAAAAGTACTGTGCATAATAAAATAAAATAAAATAAAAAATAAAACAAAATATGTAATAATAAAAAAATAATAATAGTATTTAATAAAAATAATTACAATTGAGCAAAAAATAAAATAAAATGTTATAATAAAAAAATAAATAACAGTATTTAATAAAATAATAGGGCAAAAGACAATAAAATAAAATGAAAATACCAGCATATAATACCAAATAAACACACCAGCAATAAATAAAATGCACTATAAAAATTTTTTTTTTTAAATTTAAAATAAAATAATACTATTGCACTATTAAAAGTTGTACTATTTACTGCTTTTAAAATAAAATAACAAAAAAAAATAAAATATATATATATATATATATATACACACACACACACACACACACACACACACACACATATATATATATATGTATATATATATTGTGAACACTACAATTAAAAAAAAAACAGTTCTATTAAAAAAAATAGTACTTTCAAGTTGAATCCTGCATACTATTAAATAAAATGTACTATACAAAAACTATATTAAAATTTAAAATAAAATAATACTATTGCACTATTAAAAATTATGCTATGTACTGCTTTGAAAATAAAAAATAAATTATATATATATATATACACTACCATTCAAAAGTTTGGGGTCAGTACATTTTTATTGTTTCTTTTCTTCTTTTTTTTTTTTAAGAAATTAATACTTTTATTCACCAAGGATGTATTAAGCTAATAATTAAAAGTTTATTAAAAGTTAATAATAAATAATTTACATTGTTATAAAATATTTATATTTTGAATAAACACTGTACTTTTTAAACTTGTTATTCATGAAAGAATCCTGAAAAAAAAAAAAAAAAACAGGTTCCAAAAAATATTTGGCAGCACAACTGTTGATATTATCCAACATTGATCATTCTAATAATAAATCCGCATATTAGAATAATTTCTGAAGGATCATGTGACACTTAAGACTGCAGTAACAGCTGATAAAAATTCAGCTTTTCATCACAGGAATAAATTCTATTTTAAAGTATGTTAAAATAAAAAACATTATTTTATATTGTAAAAACATTTTGCAATATTACTGTTTTTTTTTTTCTATATTTTTAATCAAATAAATGCAGCCTTGATGAGCATAAGAGACTTCTTTAAAGACTATTACAAGTCTTACTGACCCCAAACTTTGAATGGTAGTGTATATATATATATATATGCATTCAATTGATCAAAAATGACAGTAAAATGTGTGTAAAAGTGTACTATGTATCTGTGAAAGAAAATAAATTAAAGTAAAATAGAAAGTGTAATAAGAGATCTGAGGTTTCATCACATAACTAACACTAATATGAACACTAGTAATAGTGACGCTTGATTTAGCAAGCAGCACAAATAAAAAAAACGGCCTACGATTATTCCTGGAACATAAAACGTCAATAATAGTGCTTTCATGTCCACCGACCGCAGAACTACGAGCGTATTTGTACAACAACAGCGAGGTCCAGGAAAGCGACGGGAGGCCGCAGCCGCTCTCGCTCTCCAGCACCTTCTATCAACAGGAAACATCTTTTCACGGGCCAGGAAGTGTCACTGTCTAATTGGCTTGGTGTGATTCAACGAGAGCGGTTTTCTCAGCCAATGGGAGGGCGCTTATTTTGAGCGGCGGTATAAAAGACGAAGCGCTCGCAGATCTCACAGCACACGCCGGCGGTGAGCTCACAGGAACGGCAGGCCTCTGCTGAGTTACACCGCTGCTCTGAGTCACTTCACAAGCACTTGCTGTAAAGTCAGGGTAGAAAAAATGACTCACAAAACACACAGATGTTCTCATGGGCCCATGTCATTCCCCTATAGCGCACTCAGTTCATCCTTTGGCCCAATGAAAGAAAGAAAACACAGAAATTTGGGCAGCAACTCAACATGAACCATGTCGTTTTACAACGTTGTACTATTTCATTGAGTACAGAACATTCTGCAATGGCTAAATTATATAAAAAGCATTATTTATTTATACTTTTGTGTGTTTGTTCCAAATGGCGGTGGATTGTCAATCCAGTTTAGAATAAATTTAAAAATGATGTAAAAAATGTGGGTATTGCAGTCAAGTCTCTTCCCAGGCTGCATTTATTTGATTAAAAATACAGTAAAAACAGTAAAACTGTGAAATTGTTTTACAATTTCAAATATCTGCTTTCTATGCGAATATATTGCAAAATGTAATTTATTTCTTTGATCAAATCTGAATTTTAAAAATGAATCATTAGAAGTTAGTGTTAGAAATTATTACTAGCATATTAACTAATAAAAATAAAAAAGGAAATTTTAAATAAAATAATACTATTGCATATTATTAAAAAATAATATTGCATTTAAAATAAAAAACTAAATATATTAAAATAAAAAAATATATATAACATTCAGCGTAACATTTTTGTGTAAATGGCGATGCATTTTATTTCTTAGAATTATCTGATGAGTAGAAAGTTCAAAAGAACAGCATTTATTTGAAATAGAAATATTTTGAAACATTATAAATGTATTTACTGTCACTTCTGATCAATGTAATCCATCCAAATTATGAATTTCTTAAAAAATAATAATAATAATAATAATGATAATACCAATAAAAAATAAAACAGTACCTTCCAGTTGAGTCCTGCATAAAATAAATAATAGTACCTCCCAGTTAAGTCATGCTAAAAAATAAAAATAAAATAAAATAAAGAGTAGCTTCCAGCTGAGTCCTGCATAATACAAAATAAAATAAAATACTACTGCATACAATAAAATGCTATTAATGTTATACATACTGTTAAAACAAATAAAATAAAATAAAAAATGAATCATTAGAAGTTAGTGTTAGAGATTTTACGACATTAACTCATACAAATAAAAAAAGGAAATTAAAAATAAAATAATACTATTGCATATTATAAAAAAATTAAAATGTACTATATATTGCTTTAAAAAAACTAAATATATTAAAAATAAAATAAAATAAAATAAAAATAAATTAAAATATATATATAATATTTTGCGTAACATTTTTGTAAAAAATAGTGATACATTTTATTTTATTCAGGATTATTTGATGGGTAAAAATTTAAAAAGAACACCATTTTTATTAAATATAAATTTTACAACATTATAAATGTATTTACTGTTACTTTTGATCAGTGTAACCCATGCTTGATGAATGAAGCATTAATTTCTTTCAAAAAAAATGCTAAAATAGTAGTACAACCAGAAAGACAGTGAGACATACTTTAAGTATCTCTAAAGGATTAGTTCGCCCCAAAATCTAATTTAATCATCTTTTACACACCCTCATGTTGTTTCAAACCTAGTAACACACACTTATAATCAAGTTCAAAATATTAGACCCCATTGACTTTCATTGTATGGACACCTCTTAATTTTTAAGTGAGCTATCCCTTTACCCTTTAAGGCCTTCAATACTAATCAAGTGCTTTCTAAAAGCGTAACCAAGCTGCATGCATGAGGTCATGTGGTTAACTTTTCAAATGTAGGTCTGCAAACAACATCACCTTGCAAGCGAAAAGGCTACAATTGACTCGTGGCATTATAGTCAATTAAGCTTTTGGAATTGACTTGGCGTCTCGTATGTGGGGCATTTCAGAATGGTACAATTATGTGTCAGCATCTTCCTGTCATTTGTGCAAGGGCAAAGCATAGCTAAAGGTCCCAAAAATATCCCCAGCCCGTTCCTTTATGGGAGCAAAAGAGCCGAACGGCCTCGGCACGCTGGCGGAATTCTGTAATTAGCACACGCCGCTCCGGAGACAAAAGGACTGCCGAGGGTCAGGAAGGAGAACAATCCTACGGCCCGAGCACATTCCAAGAAAAGCCCAGAGCGTAGGAATCATGGGTACCTACGACTCCTTCACACCAGACTGCGACACGGTGAGTCACCTCGGCTAAAAGCGGACCATGACATAAACGCCGTGTTCGGAAAATGCGCCGTCTCCTACAGAGCAGGTTGAATGGTGATTGTCCATACGCTCATCCAAAAAAAATGTAATTAAATTATAAATAAAAAATGCAAATGAATGAGTGAATTAAATTATAAATAAAAACGTAAATAAATAATACATTAAAAATAAATAATAATATGTGTATTCATTAAATGTAAAAATATATATTATTTAAATTATATAAAAACAATTTACCTTTAAGACGACTCCAAAACCACTAAAAAAATTTCATTACTAGATTCGAACTGATATCTATGGTAGATTTTTGCATTTTGCTCCATTTGCCGGTCTACAGTTTTGTTTCATATGTATGCATCCCTCTGAAGAACTTCTACAAAATGATTATAGTTTTTACTTTCAAAAACTATAAACTTGACTATACTTTACAGTAAAATTACATATAATATGATGTAAATTATTTGCAATTTTACAAGGTACTGTAGCATTTTTACTGTATTTTTTGTAAACATTTACAAATATTTTTACAATCTAGCTTTGTGTTTTGAGTCTGTTTCTCATATTAAGCCAACATACGCCTTTAAAAGATTTGTTATACAGTGCAAAAGTCATATAAACATCATACAAATAATTTTTGCTACATACAAAGTTCAAAATTAGCAATTATTTAAAATAGAAATCTGTTGTAACATTATAAATGTCTTTCCTGTCACTTTTGATCAATTTGGACAATATTTATGCTACTTTTATGGTGCTTTTTTGCCTTTTTTGTAGGTTGTTGTTATAAATCACAGTGCAAGTTCAATGCCATCTCTTCAAAAGAGAATACTGCACATCTTAAAATAAAATTAAATATAGTTTTTACTTCCAAAAACCATGAACTTGACTGTATTTTACATTAAAATGACATATAATATGACATAAATTATTGGCAATTTTATATTGTATATGATACGGTACTGTATTTACACTAGCATTTTCACTGTATTTTTCTGTAAAATTACATTTTTTACAGTCAATCTTTGGTTTTGGGTCTATTTTTTTTATGAGATAAAAAAATATAAGAGATTTGTAATACATTGCAAAAGTCATATAAACAACATATTGCTGATTTGCTACTCAAGAAACATTTATCATTATTATTAATGTTGAAAACGGCTATGCAGCTTAATATTTTTATGGATTTTTTGATAAATGCAAAGTTCAAAACAAGCATTTATTTGAAACGGAAATCTTTTATTGCATTATAAATGTCTTTACTGTCACTTTTAATCAATTTGGACAATATTTGTGCTACTTTTAATATTTGTGCTTTTTTGTCTTTTTTTGTCTTTTCTGGAGGTTGTTACTATAAATCACAGTGCAAGTTCAATGCAATCTCTTCAAACGAGCATATTGCACATCTTAAAATAAAATTAAATATAGTTTTTACTTCCAAAAACCATAAACTTGACTGTATTTTACAGTCAAATTACATTTAATACGACGTAAATTATTTGCAATTTTATACTGTATATAATACGGTACTGTAAACTTACAATCAAGATCTTTACACTAGTATTTTTACTGTATTTTTCTGGAAAAATTTATTATTTTTTTTTTTTTTAAGTCTTACAATGTGTTTTGGGTCTGTTTTTCATATAAAGCTAGCATATGACTTTAAATATTTGTAATAGAGTGCAAAAGTCATATAGACAAAATCTTGCTGATTTGCTGCTCAAGAAACATTTATCATTATTATTAATGTTGAAAACGGCTGTGCTGCTTCACATTTTTATGGATTTTTTGATAAATGCAAAGTTCAAAACAAGCATTTATTTGAAACGGAAATCTTTTATTGCATTATAAATGTCTTTACTGTCACTTTTAATCAATTTGGACAATATTTGTGCTACTTTGATAGTGCTTTTTTGCCTTTTTTTGTCTTTTCTGGAGGTTGTTACTATAAATCACAGTGCAAGTTTAATGCAATCTCTTCAAACGAGCATATTGCACATCTTACAATAAAATTAAATATAGTTTTTACTTCCAAAAACCATAAACTTGACTGTATTTTACAGTCAAATTACATTTAATACGACGTAAATTATTTGCAATTTTATACTGTATATAATACGGTACTGTAAACTTACAATCAAGATCTTTACACTAGTATTTTTACTGTATTTTTCTGGAAAATTATTATTATTTTTTTTTTACAGTCTTACAATGTGTTTTGGGTCTGTTTTTCATATAAAGCTAGCATATGACTTTAAAATATTAGTAATAGAGTGCAAAAGTCATAGACAAAATCTTGCTGATTTGCTGCTCAAGAAACATTTATCATTATTATTAATGTTGAAAACAGCTGTGCTGCTTCACATTTTTATGGATTTTTTGATAAATGCAAAGTTCAAAAGAAGCATTTATTTGAAATAGAAATCTTTTTTAACATTAATAATGTCTCAAGTGTCACTTTTAATCAATTTAGACCATATTTAAGCTACTTTAAGGGTGCTTTTTTGCCTTTTCTGGAAGTTGTTATAAATCACAGTCCAAGTTCAATGCAATCTCCTCTTGCTAAACATCTCCATTCATCCTTTATAGAAAATAATGTGGGATAACAGTAAATGATGACACAACTCTCGTTTTGGGTTGAGCTATCCCTTTAAAAACAACCAAAAATGTGTCCTTACTATTTTGGAGCTGACACAGTATATTTTTGCTGCATTTAGTTTTGGACTTGCCGGCCAACAGCCCCACATGCTCCACATGTACGAATCCCTCTGAGACGTCTGAAGTGCTTCTCATAAAATTATTAATACGTGGCCAAACACGAGACAGAAAGAGTTCACCTTTAAATACACACGTTCAGGATGTTATTCTGTTAGTCTTTGAGTGGGTGGCCTGATATTTAAAGGAACGCACGCTCACTTTACATCCATTTTCTCTCCTGGTGGTCGCGTCGAGAGGACGTACGGTGATGTGTGTGCTTGGGAAACGGCCGTTCGAGTCTTTTCCATCTTAAAGTTAGAAGGAAAGTTCCTTAAACTTTGGGTTTGCTAGATTAGAACAATCCCCCACCAACCCGTCATTAGTGGGATTGGAGAAACGCGCCACACCCAAGCGAGATGTTTCCGGCGCGCTCTAAAAATGGCCGTCTGATGATGGGGTCGGCGTAGAATAAGCGAGGGGTACCTTGTGTTTCGGTATTCGGATGTTTATTAAGCCGCATGCACACAGGAAAGTGAATCACACGCTCATGTTTGTGGCTAAGTTCAATGCCAACATTTTTACACATGCTGTAAAAACCCTTCGGGCCACCCTCAACGCCCACACTGAGCCACAGAGCTGCCCTCATTACAGATGGGAAATATGTAAATCAGCAAACAAAGAGCGCAGAAATATCATGCATCAAATCTCTGTTTGAAACAGTCGAGATGAAAAAGATGCATCTCTAGTTCATCTTGCCCTATTAAACAACTATCTTTCTCATCAAAAGCATGAATTTCCATGCTGGTTTACATCAGTCAGTCACCCAAAAATGAATATTTGCATAATGTACTCACCATCAGGCCTTCCAAGGACAAGTTAGGATAAGTTTGTTTCTTCATCAGATTTGGAGAAATGTAGCATTGCATCACTTGCTCACCAATGGATGTGAATGGGTGCCGTCAGAGTCCAAACAGCTGCTAAAAGCATCACAATAATCCACAAGTACTTTACACCACTCCAGTCCATCAGTTAACATCTTGAGAAGCCAAAAGCTGTGTGTTTGTAAGAAACAAATCTATCATTAAGGCATTTTTAACTTCAGAACGCCACTTCAGGCCAAAATAATGCTTTTAGTGGAATTTCGTGTTATGTCTCACATCAAAATCCACCCACACGTTTGCTTTGAGCTGTTTTTGCTTGTAAACAGTCCTTGATCTTTGCAGATTTCTCTCCTGATTCAGACAAGATTACTTTTTCACTGTAGAAAGCAATATTATGGATTACGGACTTATTGGTATTTTTGCCAGTTTGAAGTTAAAAACATCTTAATGATGGATTTGTTTCTTACAAACACGGAGCTTTTGGCTTCTCAAGATGTTAATTGTTGGATTAAAGTGGTGTGGATTATTAGTGGTGCGGATTACTCTCATGCTGATGGCACCCATTCACATCCATTGGTGAGCAAGTGATGCAATGCTACATTTCTCCAAACCTGATGAAGAAACAAACTCATTTACATCTTAGATAACGCACATTTTCAGCCAAAAAATATTCAATATAAACTCAAACATTTCTCATCAAATTCTTTCAAGATCAAATAGCTGTAAAGGAACTTTAGGTTGACACCTAAATTAAAAACAGAACTCGATATTATTTTCCTCTGAGGTTGTGTGGACACATAAAGTAACAGAAAGAGAGAAAAAAACTAAAAATCGAGTTCAGATGTTTCTGTTTGATAAAAATGACAAACTCAGCAGCTCAGATGCTGTAATGACTGTGAAATGAAGCTTGGGAGCCGTTGAGGTGAGATGGAAATATCTGACAGTATCAGGTGAAACCTCCAAGGCTTCCTGTTATTCAGGGCTTTTTAAATCTTAAATAAGTCTCTATTCAATGAACGAAACCCGTCGAGTCATCTTTCGGCCCGTATAAGTGTGTGCGTGGTGGACTCTGCAGCTGTTTTGCAATCACAAACTTTCTCTGCCGCTTCCTCTGTGCAGCACTTCTGAAAGTACACGTATGAGTGTTACGCAGCCAACGTTAAACCGCACAGCGTGCCATTGAACATCCATCTGTCACCTATAAGCACACTACAGTCTTAAAAAGGTCACAAAAAGGGTTTTACAACCCGATGCCTTTGAAGAATCATTGCCGGGGATCAGTAGTGCTGTCGCTCATAGGCTTAATGATGCGATCAGTCCTCTAACGGTGTTAAAGTTCAGTTTGTGCAGGGTTTAAATGAGTCCTGAGCTATTTTACCAAAATATGCGTAATAGTTGTTCACGAGTCCCTTGTTTGTCCTGAACAGTTTAGAACTGCATGCTGTTATTCATGAAAATCCTTTAGGTCCCACAAATTATTTTTGTGTATTTAAACACTTTCCAACAATGACTGTATGAATCTGAGATGCATCTTTTCACACTGAGAACAACTGAGGGACTCATATGCAACTACTACACATGGTTCAAACACTCACTGATGCTCCAGAAGGAAAAACAATGCATTAAGAACCAGGGGGTGAAAACTTTTGGAATTTGAATATCAGGGTAAATGTCACTTATTTTGTCTTTTTCATAAACATGTAAGTGTCTTCCGTAGCTTCTGAAGGGCAGTATTAAATGAAAAAAATATGATATTTAGGCCAAATAAAAAAAAATGCACACATCTTTGTTTAAAACTTTTCACCCCTCAGCTCTTAATGCATCGTGTTTCCTTCTGGAGCATCAGTGAGTGTTTGAACCTTCTGTATTAGTTGCATATGAGTCCCTCAGTTAAAGATGAATATCAAAATCATATAGTCATTGTTGGAAAGGGTTCAATTACACAAAAATGCTGAAAAACCAAAGAATTTATGGATTTTTCTGAAGAACAGCAGGCAGTTTAACTGTTCAGGACAAACAAGGGACTCATGAACAACTATCATTAAACAAAAAAAAACCTAACACAGTATTAAGAATCAAGTGTATGCAAACTTTTGAACAGGGTAATTTTTACAAATTCAACTATTATTTTCTCTTGTGGACTTTATGTGAAATATCTTACACAGGTCAGTACTTAACAAAAAATTACAATAGCATTTCGCATGATTCCTCTTATTTTGGTCAAATAATTAACATTTTGCAAGGTCTGCAAGGTGTATGTAAACTTTTGACTTTGAAAAGTTTACTTTGGTCTTGAATTATAAAGGCTAAAATAGTATTTTTGAACAACATACTCCAATAATCTTTATTTGCAACTTTGAATAATTTTTTTTTACTGTATAAGGTGTTGCAAAGAACTATCGAATTAAATAAATCAGTCATAAAGTCGCAAACGTAAATCATAAAGTGTTTAAATGAGTTAATATAAAATCTCTGCTCATGTTATGAGTCACATGAGAAGATATCAAGCGTGTATAAACGGTCAGTTCTCACTATTCATCACAAACTCAAACGTTCGAAGCTCGATCCTGTTCTTCAGCTGCAAAAAAGGTCAAGATTATGTTTGATTTAGGTGTAAACAACAGGAAACGAATCCACGTCATCGACAAAAGGTCCACATGCATTCTCCACAATGGATCTTTTTTACTGACCGTCTGATGCATATTCCACACAAAAGTGGAAAGAATTTCTTGAAAAGCACAAGCTCGAATCAGATCCAACTGCAACGCAACGTCCAGGAGTCAAAGTGCACATTTGTACTGGTCCATCAGCTGAAATACACAAATAAAGAGACCAAGTTTAAGCTTAGCTTATGTAACTTACACTGTGATGACATTAAAAACATTTACTGACTACTTTTTCTTATTAAATGCATGCAAGCTGGTTTATACCAGTGGTTTTTGGGGTCTGCATGTTGTTTACAAGCTTAAAAGTCTGAAAAATGCATGTTTGACTATATTTACATTCATATTTACTATTGCAATTTTCTATGGGATTATTTTTGTGCCAATAAGAATGAACGTAACTTTATAAAACTGAACGTAACTTTCCAAGAAACGATCAAAAATATGCCACTGCAAAAGAAGAAAAACACAATGAAAATGAAAAAATGAACTCAGTCGCACGAATTTAACATGCTCTTCAAATATGCTTCATTCTTTGTTAATGATTTTCAAAGAATCGTTTTCGCGAATCATGGATTCTGATTGCGTTGCCACAGCTTTCGCTTACGCTTCGCAAATTTTCGTTAGCAGTTTTGGCACAAACCTCTCGTGGGGGGCGGGCTTAACAGCGATCTACTCTGATTGGCTAATGAGCTTTTGATGGACAGTTGCTCTCTGACCTGGAAGCACGGACGGTGACGTCAGTGGCGCACATATTGGAAAGTTGTTGCTGTGTGCAATATGTCGTGCTTTGTTTATATTAAGTATTAATGTTATTAGTATTTCACCTACGGTCGTCTCTTAGTTTCTAAAGATGAGCTCCCAGGAGAGACACGGAGCAGCATCATCTTCCACCTCAGCTTGTCCCTCAGGGCAGCTTGAAGTAAGTTCGTGTTGCTAAAGTAACGTTAATCAATAACATCGATAAAAGTTTTATTCATGTACAGTGTGCAACAGTTCTGATAGTTTCTATAAACAAAGCACGACGTATTGCGCCACTGACGTCACCGTCCGTGCTTCCAGTTCAGAGAGCAACTGTCCATCAAAAGCTCATTAGCCAATCAGAGTAGATCGCTGTTAAGCCCGCCCCCACGAGAGGTTTGTGCCAAAACAACAAACAAAAATTTGCGAAGCGTAAGCGAAAGCTGTGGCAACGCATTCAGAATCCATGATTCGCGAAAACGATTCTTTGAAAATCATTAACAAAGAATGAAGCATATTTGAAGAGCATGTTAAATTTGTGCGACTGAGTTCATTTTTTCATTTTCATTGTGTTTTTCTTCTTTTGCAGTGGCATATTTTTGATCGATTCTTGGAAAGTTACGTTCAGTTTTATAAAGTTACGTTCATTCTTATTGGCACAAAAATAATCCCATAATTTTCACACTTCTCACTACTCAGCAATTACTGTAAGCTTTTTAAAGCACTAAAGCAACATTGTGCATGAGGTGCAATAGAGTACCACAGTGATTTGAAGCAAAAAGTATTTAATAATCAGACAAAAGAATCTATTTAGCAGCTTCAACTATGGAACGACTACAATCCCATTTATAGAAGCAATATATTTTAGAATTATTGCTAAATACGCATCTAAATGTTTAAGTAGTCTGAAAGAAAGAACACTATTATGCCAATGACAATGCTTTATGAGAGTGGAAAGATGCAATTTGCATGTTTCAGTTCTCTGATTAGCGGAGATTTGTTTTTATACACAATTATTTCTATAAATTGAAATAATGTGGGCTGATGGGTTTAACAAAAGCATATACCACTGATAAACAACTTGGTAGCTCGTATTAGGTCTGTCTTTTACCCTATAAAGTCTATATGTAAATTTCTAAGGCCTCTAAATGATCAGCATTGCTGTTAAACCTGTTGCACACTATTTAATCCATGTCTTTTGTCGTTTGATTGATTGAGTTTAGAGTTTTTTATCATGTGAAGGCCTTTTAGTGTACCTTTAGCTAATGCTTACGTGTCTTTTTGATGTCAGATCTTCTCTGATTTCAATAAAGTAAATGTACACTGCTGCTCAAAAGTTTGGGATCAGTGAGATTTTTAATGGTTTTTCAAGACGTTTCTTATGCTCATCAAGGCTGTGTTCATTTGATCAAAAATACAGAAAAAATATATAATATTGTGAAATATTATTATGATGTAAAACAATGTTTTCCTATATTATTATACATTAAAATTTAATTTATATCTGTAATTAAAGTTGAATTTTCAGAATCATTACTCCAGTCTTCAGTGATCCTTCAAAAAAATAATTCTAATATGCTGATTTATTATCAATGTTGAAAACAGATGTGCTGCTTGATTTTTTTTTTGGAACCTGTGATACTTTTTTTCAGGATTCTTTGATCAATAAAAGGTTCAAAAGAACAGCATTTATTTAAAATAGAAAGGTTTTCTAACAATATACACTACTGTTTGGGGTCAGTAGATTTACATTGTTAGAAAAGATTCCATTTTGAATAACTTGTTATTCATCAAAGAATCCTGAAAAAAAAAAAACAGTTTCCAAAAAAATATTTGGCAGCACAACTGTTTCCAACATTGATTTGACACTTAAGACTAGAGTAACAGCTGATGAAAATTCAGCTTTGAATCACAGGAATAAATTATATTTGAAAGTATATTAAAATAAAAACCATTATTTTATATTGTAAAAACATTTTGCAATATTACATTTTTTTTTCTGTATTTTTAATCAAATAAATGTAGCCTTGATGAGCATAAGAGACGTCTTACCTGATCCCAAACTTTAAAGCGGTAGTGTATTACTTTGATAATGTTAGTAATATTTCAAGATGAACACTTACTAGTCTTTGCTTTACTTGAGAATGATGGGAAATGTAGATTCATTGCATAAGCATCTCACCTCACATAGTAGCTACAAGTAGATCTGTTTGGCAAGGTTGATTGTTTGGACACAAATTATGAGGAACTGAATTGTACCATGGACACTGACAGTAAAAACATATTTATGACCAATAACAGCTTGCTTCCACCCAATCTGATCGTATCATCCTCACATAACAGGTACCTGATATTTCCCTCTTTCAATCTCTTGCCCTCTCTCTCTGACTACACGGGTTTCAAAACTGTCATACTAAGAGTCTGACACATGTGCTTTCACGAATATCTCAAATATTTCACAATTAGGGACTAAGCAGGTGGAATCTTCTCCACGCTCCACGTCCACCCGAAAGGAAAACACACGGAAGATGATGAACCTGAATGAAAACGCGTGAATTTCTTCTGGAAAAAGTGAAAGCGTAAACACAGATGGAGGAGGTTAAGAGAAAAGACATGTGTGAGGCTTTTGTTTTGGGCAGCAGAGTAAAACTATGGCAACGGAGGAGAGAAACTCCACGCAGCTGTTCATGCAAGTGCATGTGAGGGATTTCATCATCATGTGTCTATAGATGCATGACATATAACAGATGTGTGTAGAAACATTCCCATTCCCTTTGGCATCACTGTTGCAGATTTGCATGATGGCTCTTTATTAGTCTCACATCTGACTAACATCATAAATCTAGTCCAAACTACAACAGACCACTTATCAAGAAACAGCCAACTGTAAACAATAGATACTGATATGGAAATGCCACATGATGCATCATTTGTGTCCGTCATACTGAATTGATTAAGATCCACCTGTTAAAAACATGAAAATGAAAGACACATGCATCTGAAACAAGCTGATTTTTACAGATTTGGCTTTGGTAAAAAGTCTGCATATAATGATTACATAAAATTCTAAATTAAATGCAAAATTAAAAGTTAAAACATTCTAGTATATGACATTTTAAGTTACTAAAGATAACAGTGAGACTAGTAATCATACATTAATTCATCATAAATTAATCTAGCAATACAAATACATTTGTAATATATTATTTCTAAAATTTTAAATGTTATTCAATTATAGTATATGCCAGGAATCATTTGCATTTTTTAAATAAATATTAAAACATTATTACATTAACTCAATAAATTGTGACCCTGGACCACAAAACCAGTTGTAAGTAGCACGGGTATATTTGTAGCAATAGCCAACAATACATTGTTTGGGTCATAATTATCGAATTTTATGCCAAAAATCATTAGTATACTAAGTAAGGATATTTTGTAAATTCCCTACCCTAAATATATAGTAATATGCAACTTTAAAGGTGACTGTCTCAATGTTTTGATGTTTTTGCACCCTCGGCTTTCAGATGTTATCTTTCTAAAGATAACAGAATCATGTGCTCTTTTAAAAAAACGTTTTAAAGCTTTTAAAGTTATTATTTTTTAAATATATTAAAACAAATTAAGTCTATATTAATTTAAAAAATAAATTCACAATTTATTCCTTTATTATTATTATTATTATGTTGAATTAATATAAATGCTAAATACTATTTTCAAAGCATTATATAAAATTTACATGCACATCTAAATTTTTCCCATAAATTAAGCTTGTATTAAACCTCATAGCATTGATGCAGAAGCCAAATGCATTCAATGCAATCTGTGTAAAACAGTTAATCATTTTAGTTTAGTGGGAGGTTCATCTGAACTGATGTGAAAAATACAAAAACTAGTATAGAGAAAAACACATAAAAATAGTATAAAATATTGCTTGCTACAAAGTTGCAAAAGATTTAATTTAAAAGATTATATCTGGAAAACTTTGACATATGCAATAATTAGTTCTTCCTCAGATGCATTCATAACATCATGACACAACTTTATCCACATAAACAGATTAACACCCAGTGCATCAGATCAACAAAGCGCTTTGCAGTTTGCATGCATGTATCAAACATAGTTAAATGTTGTGTGCAAATGCATCTGAGAACAACTTGAGACCAGCCCTTTGTAAACAGATGATGACAAGTGCAACGTTAAAGGAAATACTCAAGGCACTATTTGCCAAAGACGTGCATCTGGAAACTATCACGAAGTAGGAAAAGCACCTATTGTGAAGTCATTGTAGTGATGCAACAATCTTTCTGCAGTACCTCTGACCTGAATCAAATCACAGCAACACTCACTGGTTTGCACACTGGGACTGAATTCTGCGTTAAATCTGTATGTAAAGATCTGTTGTTGATGTGAGTGTGTTGTATGTGATGTACGGGCTTCCTTTCAGGGCGGTATATGAGCATAACCCTCCTCACCACACAAACCGCTACCCAACCTCAACAACAACCTCCTTCCTCCTGTTTACGCCCGTCCTCTCGTAAACACTCCCCTCCCAGGAACAAAAACAACTAACCAAGCTAACTGTAAAGTTATGACATTATAAAGCAGAGATGCTCAACAAAGGGGTTGCAATCCGACAATGGGATCGCAGGTCAAATATTATGTATGTGCATATCATTTTAAATGGGTGGAAAAACACTTCCCATTTCTTATATTGCTGATGTCAATGATTGTGCATCACATGTGAACACGAACAAACTGCACTCAGATCAGTGAAGCACACAAGAGAACTGAAATATTGAGGTGGTTCCTCTAAGAGGAGCATTTCATTCATTCAGTTTCCCTCATTTTATCTCACTTCCATACTGGCCTGATAGTATTAAAACGTCCTCAGCCTCAGGCCATCCGAACTGTAGACTGATCAGATTTGAAGAAATGTAGCATTGCATCACTTGCTCACCAATGGATGTGAATGGGTGCTGTCAGAATGAGAGTCCAAACAGCTGATAAAAACATCACAATAATCCACAAGTAATCCACACCACTCCAGCACATCAGTTAACATCTTGAGAAGACAAAAGATGTGTTTGTAAGAAATAAATCCATCATTAAGACATTTTAACTGTCCATAATCCATCATAACACTTCCTCTAGTTGTCTCTATTCGTTTAGAGCTGTTTTGGCTTGTAAACAGTGCTTGATCTGTGCAAACTTCTCTCCTGATTCAGATGGCTTTTTTCCATATTTTAATTGCTGGAAGCAATGGTTTGAAGTTTAAAATGTCTTAACGATTGATTTTTCAAGAGTGGAGTGGTGTGAATTACTTGTGGATTATTGTGACGTTTTTATCAGTTGTTTGGACTTTCATTCTGACGGCACCCATTCACTGCAGAGGATGGAATGACAAATTTCTCCAAATCTGATGAAGAAACAAAGTCATACACATCTTGGGTGGCCTGAGAGTGAGCACATTTTTACATTTTTAGCAAACCTTCAGTTTTGGGTGAGCTATTCCTTTAACAAAGCCAATGATCTGATTTCTTGTTGATCTCCCAAATATGTTTGGAAACGAAAGCATTTTTTTATTACTTTCACGCTCATGTGCACGCTAATGTAGTGATGATTTGTTGCAGGGTTAGTTCATTTGAAAATGCATTTCAGGAGTGAAGTCACAACCTCTGAGGGCCCTCAGGTGGAACACAGACACACCGAGGCTCATTTCAAAATGAAAGATGACAGAGGCATTTAGTGATTCATATATTCTGTCAGCGATCTCCGTGGATCAGTGCAGAAGAAAAGTTCACCCAAAAATGAGAGCGCTGTCTTTATTTACTCACCCTCATGCCGTTCCAACTCATATTAGTATTTCACATTCCCCTTTTATGGTGGTTTTTATTGTTTTTTTGGAGCTTGAAAGCATCTGGTCATTATAAGCTATAAAAACAGCTGCGTAACAAGTGTTCAGAAAATGTCAACTTTCATGATGCATGGAAAAAAATAACAGCATACAGATTTGCAACAATATGAGGGAGAGAAAATGACTGTATTTTTGGAAAAGCTACAGTATTCCTTGAAGAATGCAATGTCAGTTTAACACGTGCTAATAAGTCTGCGCATAAATGCATGCGATGTTCATGCGAATTTTGGAGAGGCACTGTGACAAATGAGTGATAACGAAAACAAGAATATGAATGTGTTTTACGGGACTTTTCCCCTTTTGAACGTTTCCATGTCATTTGAAAGCAGATGAACGGCAGGTTTGAGCAGGAAATGGTTAAAGCATGAAACTTCAAGCAGCAAAACCCCCCGTTCTTTCCTTTGATGCTATTCTCAGTGTCTAATGACAATGCAAACGAACAACTGATTAGTTCACATTACCAGTACTACTACAACGAGAATGAACCTGGCAAACGTTCAGCCAGCCATCTGATCCTTCGCACACAAACCTCATTCATTTGATTCAATTTAATTAAGTTATATGAGGAATGTAAAAAAAATGCTCTTTATTTAACACTATCATAAGTTTGGAATAATTATGATTTTTTTAGTCCCTAAAAAATCTCTTCTGCTCACCAAGGATGCATTTATTTAATTAAAAATGTGATACAAACAGGAAAAAAATGAAATAATATTTCAATTTTGAATAACTGTTTACTATTTGAATATGTTATAAAACGTAATTTATTTCTGTGATCAAAGCTGAATTTTCTGAATGATCCTTCAGAAATCATTCTAGCATGCTGATTTCTTTACTGTCACTTTTGATCAATTTAATGCATCCTTGCTTAAAAAAAAAAAAAGAAAATAATTTATTTTAAGTGTTAGTGTACAGTTTACCAAAAAAGTATTAAGCAGGAAAAACTGTATTCACAATACCAAGAATTATTCCAAACATTTGCCTGGTAGTGTAGGAGAAATAACTAACATTTCATTTGTGATTTTCTTTCTTACTGGTCTCTTGAACAGCTGCTCTGTAACTGGAGGGGACACATCGCTCAGTTTAGGGATCAGACGCTCTTATCCGTTGATTGCACAAAGACGGACAAAATCGCACCCTAAGCCGAAATAAGTTGTCCAGACTTGCACCTTCACTCACTTAAACAACAACAACAAAAGAGATGCTTAAAGCCGGCAAGTGCCTGGTGCTTGTGACACACTCTGGCCCTGGGCCGGGGTCACGCTTTAGCAGCCCTTGACAGCTCCACTGATTAGCACACAAGCCTGGAGGTGGTGAAAGGTCACCGTGAAAGCGAGGAGGAGATGGACAGTCAAGGTGAAGGAGGACAGAGGTTATGACACAACCTCCTGGAGGCCATATGTCCTTCTCAGACTGACGAATAGCCCGCTTGACCTTTCACCTCAGGTTCACGCTGTCTCTTTCACCACATAACCATTCCATCAGAATGATGAGGAATCAACATTCTAGAGTGGATACATTCCTTTTCCCTAAGGTGTGATGTTGCCAGGCAACCGGTGTTACAGTGTGTAACAAACACAGACTGGCTGTGAGACTACGTCAGATGACTGCATCACTACTGAGAGGTGAGGAGCGGGAGCGGCCAACTGGAACAGCAGAGGTTACGTCAGA
Source organism: Labeo rohita (assembly GCF_022985175.1). Lineage (NCBI taxonomy): Eukaryota > Metazoa > Chordata > Actinopteri > Cypriniformes > Cyprinidae > Labeo > Labeo rohita. The sequence goes on from NC_066870.1 coordinate 37,248,223, forward strand.
AACACCCCCTCACATTGACTGAACCAGTTTTGTAATAATAATAATAATGTATTTGATCATCATTTATGCAATAAGCAATGTATTCATATAAGAAATATGACGTTAAATCGAGAACAAAAAGCTACGATAGATAGATATGATGGATGGAAGGAACAATAGATAGAATGATAGAACGATGGATGGATGAAATGAGAACGATGGATGGATGAAATCATGGATGGATGGATGGAACAATAGATAGAACAATAGACTTATGGATGGATAGATGGATGGATGGAATGACAGATAGAACAACAGACCAGTTAAACAATGGATGAGTGGATGGATGATGGATGGATGGATGGATGGAATGACACACAGAACAACAGAACAATAAAACAATGGATGGATGGGTGGATGGATGGATGGATGGAATGACAGATAGAACAACAGACCAATTAAACAATGGATGGGTGGATGGATGATGGATGGATGGATGGATGGAATGACACACAGAACAACAGAACAATAAAACAATGGATGGATGGGTGGATGGATGGATGGATTGACGGAATGACAGATAGAACAACGGACCAATTAAACAATGGATGGGTGGATAGATGATGGATGGATGGATGGATGGATGGATGGAATGACACATAGAACAACAGAACAATAAAACAATGGATGGGTGGTTGGATGGATGGATGGACAGACGGACGGATGGAATGACAAATAGAACAACAGAACAATTAAACAATGGATGGATGGATGTTAGAATGATGGAAGGATGGAACAATAGATAGAATGATGGATGGATGGATGAATGGAATGACAAATAGAACAACAAAACAATTAAACAATGGATGGATGAATGGATGGATGGAACAATAGATGGATGAATGGAATGACAGATAGAACAACTGAACAATAAAACAATGGATGGATGGATAGATGGATGGATGTTAGAATGACGGACGGATGGATAGATGGATGGAACAACAGATAGAATGATGGATGGATGGATGGAATGACAGATAGAACAACAGAACTATAAAACAATGGATGGATGGATGGATGGATGGATGGATGTTGGAATGATGGATGGAACGACAGATAGAACTATAGATAGATAGATAGATAGATAGATAGAAAGAATGATGGCTGGATGGATAAATGGATGGATGGAACAACAGAACAATGGATGAATGAACGGATAGATTGATTGATGGGTGGAACAATAGAAAGGACAAGAGAGCAATAAAACAATAGATGGATGGATAGATACTGAAATGAAACATGAGTGTGAAATCTATTAAGCTCCATGAATTACAGTGGACCAGCCATAATATTTTTCTCCATCACCCGCCAGTGAAGGAAATTCGAACCCACCCCGTCACAGCCAGAGCACAGGATCAACACAAGCCACTTAATCAGTGCAGGTCAAGCAGCTCAAACCCCAGAGCAGCTGCACAAGATCGAATTGAGATAACTCTCTGTACAATCCACATTCAGCACAGGTTAAACCTACACACTTAATGCACTGTGACAGAGTCGAGTCCCAAACTATGCACCTACTGTTTCAAGGTGCGCTTGAAATGCAATACATCTTAATTACCTGCTTGCGTCTTTCAAACGCTGTCATCTCTCTCTCTCTTTCTCCTTCGGTTATGCTTAACGGCTATTATGGTCAGACTTTTGTGAGAAAAGACAGTTCAGAAAATACCACATGGCAATTATAGCATTACCCACAAGCTCATGAAACATGTCAGAAATGTATGTTTGGACAGGCTTTGAAGTCAGCCCATGTTTTCTTTTCTTGTGGTTCAAAATAGCTGACTGTATCTAAACCAATCTATTCCCAAACTAGAAATCTTCATAATCAAAAAAATTAAAAACGAACAACCACCCACCCGCCTTCAGTTGTTGTATGTTTTATTTCTTTTTTTGACAGCTGCACACAGTAACCGCCCAACTGCCCTCCTATGTGCTTCCCTACATTGCAAGATGATTCATAGTTTCTATCTATAAAAACAATCGCTCAGAACAACCTTATTTTTAAGGTCCTTTCACTATGTGTATTGAGGGAAAGCCAAAAAACCTAAAACACTGTAACTGGTGCAGAGGTTTGCTTTACATTCGGTACACACCTTTCAGACGGTTCTGACTAATAAAAAAAAAGAAAAATGCATTGCAAACTAGACCAGAACACCAGCTTAAGGCCACTATTAACCATAAACTAAGCAAGTTTTTAATTTTGAATTGCACTGACTCATTCTAGTGAATCAGTTCATTATTCAGGTCATCATTGAATCAGGGTTAATTGAAATGAACTGACTCCAATGGATAGATGGATGGAACAACAGATAGAACGATGGATGGATGGATGGATGAATGGATGGAACAATGGATAGATGGAAGGAAACGACGGATGGAGGATAGATGGATAGATGGACGGATGGATGGACAGATGGATGGACTGCTAAATGGATGGATGGATGGAACAACAGATAGAACAATGGATGGAACGATATATGAAACGACAGATGGATGGAAGGATGGATAGATGAACAAACAAATAGATGCGCGGAACAATGGATGGAAACGACGGATAGATAGATGGATGGATGGATTATAGATGGATGGATAGACGGATGGATGGATGGACGGACAGATGAATGGACGGACGGATGAATGGACGGATGGAACAACAGATAGAACAATGGATGGAACGATGTATGGAATGACGGATGGATGGATGGATGGATGGATGGATGGATGGATGGATGGATGGATGGATGGATGGATGGATGGATGGAAGGAATAATGGATGGATGGAACGACAGATGAATGGAAGGATGGATGGACAGATGGATGGACGGAACAATGGATAGATGGATGGAAACGACGGATGGATGGATGGATGGATGCAACCACAGATGGATGTAAGAATGGATGGATGGATGGAACAACAGATAGAACGATGGATGGATGGACGGACGGACGGATGGATGGACGGACAGAAGGATGGACGGAACAATGGATAGATGGAAACGATGGATGGATGGATGGATGGATGGATGGATGGATGGAACAAAGGATGGATGGATGGCACAGAATGACAAATAGACAGATGGATGGAACGACGGAAGGATGGATGGAGGGAACGACAGATGGATGGAAGGAACAAAGGATGGGTGGAACAACAAATAGACCGATTGATGGAACGACGGATGGATGGATGGATGGATGGATGGAACGACAGATGGATGGAAGGATCAAAGGATGGATGGAAGGACAGATAAATGGATGGATCGTACAGGTTTGTTATAACTTGAGGGTGACTAAATCCTGACAGAATTTTTGTTTTGTGTGAACTGTCCCTTTAACTTAAATCACGATCCGCTCGCATTCTGAGAAGCAACGTCCCGAAAGCAGCTTGTTGTGACCGCATTCGGAAACACACCTTTTTCTGACTGCATGAAGAGCCCTGCTCGAAATCCTCTATACATTTTCACTGTAGCTTCTGGTAGCCATTGATTTAAATCACGAGCCGATTGCATTCTGAAAAGAGTCGTCCCGAAAGCAGCGTGTTGTGACCGCATTCGGAAGCACGTTTTTTTCTGACCGCATAAACAGTGATTTAATCGAATTTGCTCCTTGCTTAAGTTCAGCAGTTGTTAAGGCGTTAATTCGCCTTGTGTTGGATTATTCAGCGCAGGGCGTGTCAGCTGAACCACAACCTGCATGAGCTTCCTGTTGGTTGAACCCAAAGCAACGCTCTCTATCGTTACCAGCACTAATCACGAAAGTGAAAAACTACATCAAGAGCAGCGATAGCAAACCACACGACCACAGGAGCTCAGTGCCTGACCAATGAAAAACACAGCTTTGTTGAAAGTGCTTGCACCGGCGCGTGTCATGAGCCGATATCGCGTGCTCACACCTATACGTGCATCTTCAGATCTCCGTTAAATTGAGCGACTTTGTGGCCATCGTTACAGCCAAGCCCAAACGCCGTAATTAGTCAGTGGGGGTTACACCCTAAAACAGGTTCACAAATTTACTCATGACTGTTGAACTGTTTAACAGCTGACCTGACAAGAGCTTCCACCTCTGGTGTCTCGATGCTCAATGAATCTGAATGGATGATCAGCACTAGTGCAGGCCTGCAGGTGTTAATAACACAAGAATCAATATGAGGTTCATTCGGCCTGACAACTCTGAGAACTCCTAGAGCTAATGGATTTGACCAAAATATAGTTGCTCTCAGTTACGTCTTAAATATCAACTACGTCTCAGATAATGGTTGTCATTCAGTAAGAGCATAAAGCTATGATTATATAATTATAGTATTTGTATTATTAAAAAATATATTATTTTTTGTGTCATTAATATATATTCGTTTTATTAATATTTTAAATTTATTTATTTATTTATTTTCATTTTATTTTTAGCTCAGGTTTTAGTCATTTCATTGTGCTATTTTCATTTTTATTAGCTTTTTTCATTTAATTGTTTGGTTAAAATGTTAGTAATTTTATAGTTTTTGTCATTATTATTATTATTATTATATTAATGTTAGTATTAAAAAAAATGGCACTATCCAGAAAAATTAACAATGAGAAATGAGAAATTAACAGGATTCTAAAGAAATAAGAGTGGTAGTGCAAATTATTACTTTACAATAAAACATTAAAAGTAAATTTAAAATAGATGTAAAATAATAATGTAAAATAAATAACACTTAGATTTCATATAAATATGTTTAAAATATATATTTCTTTAAAGTCAATTTTATTTTTTAAAACATTTAAAATCAATACATTTAAAATAGAATAAAATAAAGGAAAAATAAATATATTTAAAATATTCATTTTTTATATATTAAATTTAAAATCATTTTAAACAAAAGATTCAAAATATTTTTTAATTATATATTTCTTTTCTTTTCTTTTTCTATTTTGTTTTCATTTTAATTTTAGTTAAAGTTTTAGCAATTTTGTTGTTTTTTCATTTTTATTAGTTTTAAAAATTTTCATTTAAATTTTTTGTTAATATTTTAGTAATTTTGTCATTTTTTATTTATGTATTTTTTGCGGAAAAAAGTATTTACAAAAAATTATTTATTAATAATTTACAAAAAAATAACATTACAGAAAAAACATTAAAATTAAATTTTAAATAAATGTAAAATATTTTTTAAATATTTAAAATCAATACATTTTAAATAAATAAAATTAATTTTAATTTTTTTTTTTTTTTTTTAAATAACATGTAACGATGAACTGCACCGTTACAGAGCAGGAATGAGCATGAAGACAGCAAAAGTGTTCAACAATGAAATCATGTTGAATTTAAGAGCAGTCTTTATAATGAAAAGAAAAAACGGCGTATAATTTATTCAGCATTGTCAGTCTGTAGTGAACTAATGTTAAAGTAACTCACGTTCACAAAATATTGTAAAGTGTTACCTATACAATTCAGACAATTGGATGAAAAAATGTCTCTGACTTCTGATTACAGAATTTGGTATCTTGAACAAATCTGAGCACAGTTTGAGATCTTGAGAAACATCAAAAAAGCCTCCAACTAACCAGCTTAACCAGCAAGACCTATTCAGTCTGGGTTCTCTAATCAGCGTGCATATTTCTGGTCATTTCCAGTTCGCTGTGTCCTGCATAAAAAAATGAAACATCCTTAAATGACACACTACAGTGCTGGAAGAGTCACATGGAACCGGCTGGAGCCGGTTTACCTCTAATCAGCATTTTGAACCAGATGCAACCTACTTTTCCAGTCGGTAGCTCTTGACCTGTGTGACCCTAATGACGGCATCCACCGCGTGCTCAGGAAACGGTCTGAAGCGTAAAAGGCCCCGAGAGGCTTTATGACGATTGATAGGTGTCAGAACACAGAGTGGCCCGATCCTGCTGTGCTTCCTCCGCAAACGGAGGAAAAACACAAATGAGAAATGAGGCAGGTGTCACACCATTGGCCTTTGTGTTATGTAACCATCTCATGTGCTCAGGTAGGCCACAGCTACTAGTTTTGTCTCCTGAAAAACGATCGTTATGGACACTGTAGCTTACGGTTCGTACCTGCGGCTGGAAAATATTCCTGGACTGTCGTGTGTTTGAATCACAGGAACAAATGATTATGTGTAATTTCCAGAAGAAACAGAAGAAGAGTCATGGCAGGTTGCTTAAGAGGATGATATAACGTGTGAGAGCTGCTGCAGTTCATACAAAGGTCAAAAGGTCATTAACTGCACTAGAACATTTCGATACGGAACAAACCCAGTGTTATTTCACTATCATTTATATATATTACATTTTGTATTAATATTTTGATTTTCTTCCTTTTCTATTTGCATTTTTTGTTAAAATGTTAGTTATTTTGTTGGACTTGTCACCCATTTTTACCTTTGTGTTAATAGAACAAAGTCATATTAATAAGAAACATAATATGTTGTGAATAAATATGATAGTTTTAATTAATATTTAGATTTTTTTTTATATTTTCCATTTTCATTTGTTCATTTTTTATTTTTTTATACAGACTTTAATATGAACAGAACACTACAATATTAAAACATTACTTTATTTTTAATTAATATTTTAAATTATTTTTTATTTTATACTTTCCATTTTCTTTGTAATTTTAGTTTTAATTTTGAACAAAACACTATGATATTATGATAGTTTAAATTAATATTTTGAATTATTTTTATTTGTATATGTTCCTTTTCCATTTTGATTTTAGTTACTGTTTCTGACTTTAATGTGAACAGAACACTGTGATATTAAAATATTATTTTATTTTATTTTTAATAAATATTTTGAATATTTTTTTTTATATTTATATTTTCTATTTTTACACAGGCTTTAATGTGAACAGAACACTGTGATATTAACATATTTTATTTTTATAATAAAAATTATTATTATTATTATTATTATTTTAGTGTAATATATGATCGTTTTAGTTAAAATGTTTAATTATTTTTATTTTTATATTTTCCATTTTCATTTTCATTTTAGTTAACGTTTTCTTTTTATACAGACTTTAATATATATGATAGTTTTAGTTAATATTTAAAATTATTTTTTATTTTTATATTTTCCATTTTCATTTTTTAATAGACTTTAATGTGAACAGAACACTGTCATATTAAATATTATTTTATTTTTTATTAATATTTCAAATTAATTTCTATTTTCCATTTTCATTTTAGTTCATTTTTATTTTTTAGACAGACTAATGTGAACAGAACACAGTGATATTATTTTTATAATTTAAAATATTTGTATTATTTTAGTGTCTTTAATATATATTAGTTTTTTTTACATATTGAATATTTATTTCAAAATTTTCTCTTTTTAGTTAAAGTTTTAGCAATTTTATTGAGCCTTTTTTCCATTTTTATAAATTTTTTATATGCAGACCTTTGGTCTGCCTTTGCATATATATTTTCTTTTATTTCAGAAAATGTTTATTTTAGTTGAAATAATGATCATTTGTTTATAATGGCATTAGTTTCAGTTTTAGGTAACGATAATAAGCCTGCACAAACCTGGATAAGATTCATAAACAATGAAATCAAATACAGTATTATTTATTTTTATAAATATATTACGTATTATGTTATGTTCTACCACTAACCGCCCTCCAGTAATACAATATATCAAATTCAAAGCTCAAACCGTAACTATAATCAATAGTACTGATGCATAAATTAAACACGTGATATTGAAATGAGATCCATATGTGCATGGGTGGGTTTAAGCACATACTTTGAGTATTTATACAGTCAGATTTCTCTTCCCCACTGGGGTTTATGTATGTAGATACTGATGGAGTGTGTGGATGTAGATGTCTGTGCTGAAGGATGTAGTGAGAGTGTTTCAATGAAGAGACTGTACGGGTTTGTTCTGTTTAAGTGTGCCATGTTTACTCAGCTGCTAGAGTTTGCTGCTGGAATGTCCAAATGCACTTGCTTCTGTATCTTAGGTACCAGAGAGGAGAAACAGACACGCGCGTCTGCTCCATCAACGACTGCTGTCCAAATGACCGTCTGAAGCGTCATACGGTTGCAATTAAACAATAAGACTTGTTCAGTTTTCAATGCATGAACATGTTACTAATTTTTAAAGTCAACAAGAAAGTATTTTACTTACTTAATAGTGTAACATTTTAAAAAGAAACCAGATACTGAATGGAAAAAAAAACGTTATTTCTTCATGATAAAAAAAAAAAAAATCTATTTAAAATAAATATATGTAAAAACACGCACACACACACACACACACACACACATTTAAAATTAAAACAAACAATAAATTGAAATTAAGCAATTAATAAAAAAAATATATATATACATATATCTAAAATAAATATAAAAATACATTTAAAATTAATGATAAAATATAAATAAAAATAAATGTAAATGTAAATTAATCAAAAAGTAAATAAATAAATATAAAATAAATTTATAATAAATAAATACATAAAAAATAAATTTAAATTTAATTTAAAAAATATAATTACAAAGAGTCACAGAGCAAGTTATTACTTCATGACAAAACAAAAAATTAATGTAAAATAATAAAAAATTAGATAATAAATTTAAATTTAATAAAAAAATTACTAAATTAAAAAAAGTGGCAGAGCATGTTATTACGTCAAAATAAAACATAAAATATTAATTTAAAATAAATAAATATATACATTTAAAATAAATGTGAATTAATAAATGAAAAAGTAATGAATTTTAAACAAATAATAAATAATAAGACATTTCAAATGAATTGAAAATAAATAAATTAAACATTGGTGGACCAATTCATTACTTCATGATAAAACACAAAAAATGCAAAATTAATTAAAAATAAATAAATAAATGTATAATAAATAAATTTAAAATGAAAAATACATATCATAAATACATTTAAAATAAATAAATAAAAACCAAACCATTGTTTTCTTCTTTAGAATAATGTGTAAAATGTACTAAATAAAAGCAACAACATGCATTAAGAAAGTAAAAAGGCAGAATAATAATTTCATTAAGAGCACTAATTGAATGCAAATTATTAATAAAAAATGATGTTTAATATTCTGGTTTAGCTCTGAAATCTGCATATTAGGTTTAAAAATCATAAAACATGGTTAAAAGCACTGAATCAGACACTGAGAGCATTATTAGCTCATATATTTAATAAAGAAACGCAAGAATTTAATTCTATGGCTGTAGATTCAATGCTAGCCTGCGAGTCAGCTGTGATTTTAATGAAAGAAAGTCTGTTATACACTAAATTTTACATTTTACAGCCTTTCAACTGTGAACCATTAGCGCTCACTTAAAAAAAAACAAAAATCACATCTGCCAGAAAGTATCAGTGAGCACTGAAAAGGACAAAACAGAGTTAGAAGGATTGAAACCGATGTCTCTCTGCTTTACTGCTGACACAACCCACGCTCACAATGTCACGCAACTACAGCGTTAGCTTCCGTTAATCACACATAAAGCACCTTTCACGTCTCATTTTGACAATGAAAACACTTGAGGAGGCTGCGCTGGCGTGGTTTGGCGGTACGGCCCGAACACAGGCGTGATTAGGTGCTAACAGCTAATAAATGAGAACCACACTCGCTGCTCCAGTCCCAATTAGATCCTTATGGGCTCGGTACGACGAGCCGAGGCCTTCAGCCAGCGCTCTGTCATAACACAGTTCACATCACTCGTGAGGAGGTGTTAGTGCAATGTGAAGGTGTTTGTGCGCCATTGCTTTCACTTTAATAGAATGCAGAAACTAATAAACGTTTTGATACGCTGCAGGTGTTGATGCTTCTATGCATGCATTATTATTCTGTGCATATCTGAGGTCTTAAGCTTTCATTAGGCTTTTCAGCGTTAACTAAAACTAAAATTAAAACTATAAAAAAATTACTTGAGATAAAATAAAAGAAAACTTGAACCTATTTTATTTCATTTTCAAGTACTAAAATAAAAACTATAGGAACTAAAAGAAATAATAATAAAAATGACAAACACACACAGTTAAATTATAAAAATTTTGACTACAATTAAAATTAAAACAAAAAGTAACTAAAATCAAATATTATCTAAAATATTGACAAAAAACTCATAAAAAGGCCACAAATACACAACAAAATTATTAAAAAATAAACTAAAGTTTAAATGAAAATAATAAAATTAAAATATCTAAAATACTGACAAAAACAAAAGCTAATAAAAGAGACCAAAAAAAACTAAAACTTTCATTAAAATTATAATGAAAAAAATGACATAAATTAAAATGAACACTAATAATCTATAAATAAAAAATTATCTGAAATATTGACAAAAAACAAAAACTCATCAAAAATAAAACAAAAATTTTTACAAGATAAAAATATTTAAAATATTGCCAAAAACAAAAGCTAATACAAATTTAAAGAAATACAGTAAAATTCTAAATAAAATGTAATTAAAATAAATAAAACAACAAAGAAAAAGTATTGACAAAACAAAAGCTAATAAAAGGACAAAAAACACAGCAAAAAATTATAATAATAACTTAAAATGAAAAAAAAACTAATAAAAATTACAAAAACACACAACAAAATTAACTAAACAAATGTAACTAGTTCAAATGAAAACAAAAAAATCTAAAACAAAAATCCAAAATACTTAAAAAACAAACGCTAATCAAAATGACAAAAAACACAGCAAAATTACAATTAACTAAAAATGAAAAAAAGAAATCTGAAATACTGACAAAAAAAGGTAATAAAAATGACAAAAAAAACCCCACAACAAAATAATTTTAATTAAAATTAAAACCAAAAAGTGACAAAAACAACACTTACTAACATTTAACTGATGTTAAAATTAAAAAAAAAAAAAATCTAAAAAAAAAAAATGAAATCCAAAATATTGGCAAAAACGAAAGCTAATAAAAATGACAAAACAGCAAAATTACAAAAAAAAAAATCTACAAATGAAAACAAATATTGAAAAAAATAATAATAAAATGACAAAAAACACAACACAACAACAAAATATTATATTATAAACAAAAACTACTTAACAAAAAGACGAAAACGAAAACAAAAAATCAAAATATTGACAGAATTTATTATCAATGTTGCTTCAATAACACTGGCTCTGATCAAAACCCTAGTGAGCTGCCTTGCAGGTTACAGCCTACATAGGCAGCATCCCAACCTGTTCTTCAAGTGACTGATGTAAAACGCTTTAAATAGGCAGCAATTGTGTGTCATACATGTAGTGGCATTTGCATGTTGCCAAGCTTTCAAACATAAAAACAACAAGCACAACAATACAGTATTCCATTTTTAATTTGACAGCAATTACTATTAATATTTTTGCAGTGGATTACAGGATTATGTTGTTCACGAAGGATTAACGCAAGACTACACAAAGACAACAAGAACCTACATTACAACTATGGCGTCTTAACATGCTACCTAGGTTGCTCTTCCTCATGTTTTGTGAGGAGACACGCGCTTCCTATAAACAAATGTTATGTAATTAGTAACACGTTATCAAGACAAGGTGGAATTATGTAATGTGATGCTATAAGAGTCTTATGTAACAATGAGAAAATCCAAATAGTCTGCAACGTACAGATAATGAGACATCAGATACTATATGCTTCTGTTTGTGAAGGTTCGTCTTAAGATGTGGAGGTGAGCGGTGAGCGTAGCGGTTCTCAGGTGCGCGGATAAAGTGGAGAAAGGCGAGTTCTTGTTCCAGAACTTTCCACAAATATTTCAAGCGTACTGAAATTAGAGCTGGAGTTCATCCAGGCCTTTGAATTCCAGTCGAGGCTGTCGCACGTGCCAGACTGGCTCTGTTTTTAATTTTTCACCCTTCTTGTGTTTTCTTTACAGAGGCCGCGCTTCTCAATGCAATCATTCTTTGATTCCTCGCGAATCTGTCCGCGTGTGTGCAGGAAATGGGGCCAAAGCAGCTTCCTGAGCGGCTCAGGAGGAAACGCGGAAATAAGAAAGGGGTGTGTGTTTAAAAATAACTTGGGTATAAAAGGTCCAGGCAGGATCCCACTCACTCTCAGACTCGCGCTCACACACTTGCTGGCGAGATGTTTCTCCGGCCCTACGCACTACAAAGGATCCTGCTTTCGGCCATCAGGCACGCAGCCCTGTGTAGAGTCACGCTACTACGAGAACTTTTGCATGAACGCCGCAGAGCGAACGGCAACACGTCACCGCAGCGTTATGTACAGTTAAATAAGACCACTTTAAAAAAAATAATAAATTGCTTAAAAACGTTAAAAGCGTTATTAAAAATGTATTTTATTTTAGTTAGTTTTATTAGGACTAAAATATCCAAAACTAAATAAACCAACTAAAAAATAAAAATGAATAAAAATTACATAGAAATAAAAAACAATTAAAATAAATTTTATATTGTATATTAATTTTATATCATAATTTATATGTAAATCATTTAGCTGAACTTCAAGTACTTTACTAAATTCAATAAATAAAAATTAATTAAAAAAACTATATAGATATTTTAAAAAAATTATAATAAAAATGACAAAAATTTAAATGAAACAGAAAATTGTTTAACTTGTACTAAACTAACTCTAACTAATAAATAAAAATTATTAAAAACTATATAGACATTTAATAAAAATTAGACAGACATATTTTTTTAAATAATAAAAATTACAAAAACAACAAAATTATTACAACTTTAACTAAAATGAAAACAGAAAAATGTTTAGTTTAACCTGAAGTTCTAAACTATCTCTTACTTATAAATATAAATTATTAAAAACTATATAGACATATTTTTAAAAAATAAAAATTACAAAAATACAACGCGATTATAACTTTAAAAATGAAATGAAAACTGAAAATTGTTACATTTAACATGTAGTGCTAAACTAACTATATAGACTTTTTTTTTAAAATAATAAAAATTACAAAAACACAACAAAATTATTACAACTTTAACTAAAATAAAAATGAAAACAGAAAAATGTTTAGTTTATCTTGAAGTTCTAAACTATCTCTTACTTATAAATAAAAATTATTAAAAACTATATAGACATTTTTGAAAAAATAAAAATTACAAAAAATACAACAAAATTACAACTTTAAAAATGAAATGAAAACAGAAAATTGTTACATTTAACATGAAGGGCTAAACTAACTATATAGACTTTTTTTAAATAATAAAAATTACAAAAACACAACAAAATTATCACAACTTTAACTAAAATGAAAATGAAAACAGAAAAATGTTTAATTTAACTTGAGGTACTAAACTCTTACTACTAAATAAAAATTATTAAAAACTATATAAAAATTTTACTATATATAAAATTTTTAAAAACAAACTAATAAAAATTACAAAAACAACAAAATTACTAAAACGTTAAAACTAAAACCAAAACATAAATATTAAATCTAAACTGTTTAATTTAACTTGAAGTAGTAAAATAACTAAAACTAATAAATGGAATTAATAGAAGGAATATAGACATTTAAAAAAAAACAATAAAAATGACAAAACACAACAAAATTACTAAAACTTTTAACTAAAACTAAAACCTAAAACTATTAACTATATATATATATATATATGTAACTAGATATATTTTAAAAATATAAAATTACTATAAATTTTGCTAAAACTATAGTAAAAACAAAATATTTTAAAATAAAATCTGATTCAAACAGCAATATGACACTAAAATAACACTGCTCTATGCATATTTGAAGACTCTCACACAGCAAACATGCATCAAAATATATGTAGTATTCACACATACAATGACAGTGTCATAACCACTATGCTAAAAAAGCCCAAAACACAGTATAGGCATGGTTCTACCACGGTACATGCCATGTGCAAAAACAATGTGGTAATACCACGCAAGACAGCTTTCTAGATGTACCGGTCAATCTCAAAGGCCTAAAATGAAACAAAAAGGTAAAACTGAAGTGTCTGCATTCTGGCTAAGAGTGTCTACTCTTTAGACACATCGTTATAGGCTGTCAATCCTAATGACAAAACCAAGAATGTAAAATGGGTGTAATGCACAAACTTCACACACAAATCAAACGAAATGTGACGTGAGACTGACATGAGATTGACATGAGAATGATCCGTACTCTAAGCAACGATAAAAGAACACGCTGTTTGTAAAATTCCTGCGAGGGTGTTGTAATGTAATGTTTATGTCGCATGCACATTTAACGTGAACACAATGTACATGACTGATCATAAATCCATTGCTTTTTTTTTGCATTTTCAGGACTGCAAAAACCATGTTTTGCAACTTTCACATGTGTTACCCAATTGTTTCAATATTGTGCAAAAAAAGTCATTTTGAAAGATTAAGAAATAATTCTGAGAAATAACTGCTTGTTTTTAGAAGACGCCTGATTTGGAACAACTTTAAACCCAGCATTAAAATAACAATAATCTCCTCTCGTATGAATCATTTGGATAGAATGAGAAGATTTCCGTTTCAACCCTGATATAAGAAGAATGATGAATGGTGACTAACTCATTGCTTCGAAATAAAAACACAATCACTATGTTAAATTAAAAAAATGTCTCGTATTTAATTGTTTAAGAAGTCAAAGAAGGTTGTTTAAATAAACATACAGACATGCATTTACAAGCACGCTGGGAAGGAAATAGAAATTCATACAACACGACGGTATGAACGCACTTGCATACTGACACATCATTAAGCAATGATGCATGTAATGTGGGCTGGGAGCGTGTTGGATCTTTGCCATGACAGGCTGAACACATGTCAAACTCCTGCGTGCACATGACGTCTGTAATTGCTTTCATTGAATGCGATGGAAAAAATTACCTGAATGAATATGTAACGTTCAGCTGCCTAAACACGGAGACTGTTACCACAAACATGCACCGTTATGTGTACGTTCAGGGGATGACTTAAGATGACATAAGAGAGCCAGCTCTGGCTTTTGAATCAACAAGGGCCGTTTAAATTGACAGAGCCCATTATAGGCCATTTGAGGTGACATTATGCAAATTGGCAACGACGACAAGTGATGCACAACAAGCAAACTGAGCGCAAATGCTTCTAGCCACGCAAGTGCAATTTTGTGTGTTATTGTTCCGAAATACGTCAGCACGCAATTTATAACATGCCACTGTTGGCCACTTTTCGATTTCAGGCCAAAAACTAAACAATTAAATAAATAAACAATTAAATAAATAATAATAATATATAATACAATATATATATATATATATATATAATATATATAATAATGACATATTATTTTTTATATATTTATGAATGTCATTTTTTCCTGTGATGCAAAGCTGAATTTTCAGTAGCAATTCAAATGTTTGTGGTAAGATAAAAAAAAAAAAAATAATTAAATTAAATTAAATTAAATTAAATAGTAATAATAATAATAATTATTATTATTATTATTATTATTATTATTATTTTATTCAGCAAGGATGCATTAAACTGATCAAAAGTGACAGTAAAGACATTTACAAAAATGATTTCTATTTCAAATAAATGCTGCTCTATTGAACTTTACAGTCATCAAAGAAAATGTAAAAACAGTAATATTGTAAAATATTATTACAATTTAAACAAATTGTTCTCTATTTTAATATTTTGAAAATGTAATTTATTCCTGTGACGCAAAGCTGAATTTTCAGCAGCAATTCAAAAGTTTGGGGTAAGATGCATATTTAAAAAAAATAATTAAATGTTAAAAAGTATAATAATAATAATAATACTTTTATTCAGCAGGGACGCATTAAACTGATCAAAAGTGACAGCAAAGACATTTAGAAAATTACAAAAGATTCTATTTCAAATAAATGCTACTCTTTTGAACTTTATGGTCATCAAAGAAAATGTAAAAACAGTAATATGTGAAATACACAACTATTTTCAACATTAATAATATGAGAAATGTCTCTTGAGCAGCAAATCAGCATATTAGAATGATTTCTGAAGGATCATGTGACGCTGAAGACTGGAGTGACGATGCAGAAAATTCAGCTTTGATCACAGAAATAAATTACATTTTACAATATATTCATATGGAAAACAGCTATTTGAAATTGTAAAAATATTTCACAATTTTACCATTTTACTGTATTTTTAACCAAATAGATACAGCCTTGATGAGCACAAGAGTCTTCTATCTCAAAAGCTTTAAAAAAATCTTAATTATTCCAAACCTTTGGCTGTTCATGTATACTGAACACTGAAAATGGCTTAATTGCATCATAAAACATCTGATTTCACCATGGAGGACACAGTTCACACAAACTCATTCACAAATAAACTTCATGTGTCATGCAGTATGAATTCAGAATTGTGAGAAAGAGTCACCTGAACTTATGGGGGAGGAATGTTATCAGTCTATCCAATCAGTCAAAGGACAAGCGCGCCGGACACACTTCCTGTAGAGCTCTGTGGAACTCAGACAGACGACATATTCCTTAGACGCATCAGTGCTCATCCCGACAGAGAAATCTCAACCTCTGTAAGAGAACACAAAGCAGATATCTGTGATATCACAATTCTGAAAGCAATGAAATCAGACTAAGATGTTTCTAGCATTTCAGAGGATCAGTCAGAAATCTCAATTAGATACTTTCATTGGAAACTAACAGCATACATACAGATCAGCATTTAAATGCAGTATTACTTAATCTTAATGAATAATGTTATTAGTATCAAACTAGAAGCACAAGAAACTCCAGTTTGAAGGAAACTCTAGTTTGCATAATCGATTACATGAAACCAATGAGCCACCCTTTACTTCCATTGAAGATCTGTGACAAAAGAGATGAGAAACATCCCAAACTCATTCTTACTCAACACAAAAAGCATGTAGAAACCGAGGGAAAATATGCGTATATGAATGCTTTATCAGACTCATGACCATTATGCGCTATTAAACACTTCTGATGAAACTCGGGTCAAGAGGTCAAAGCAATACGAGTTTATATTTCACACAATTACACATCAGAAAGGTTTCATGTTTAAATAGTTACAAAAATAACCATTTACTATGTAAATATCACGGTAATCTTTTAAGTGCAGGTATTAGAATGCCTCTGATATATATATATATGTGACCGTGGACCACAAAACCAGTCTTAAGTCGCTGGGGTATATTTATAGCAATAGCCAAAAATACATTATAGGGGTCAAAATTATAGATTTTTATTTTATGCCAAAAATCATTAGGAAATTAAGTAAAGATCATGTTCCATGAAGACATTTTGTAAATTTCCTACTGTAAATATATCAAAACTTAATTTTTGATTAGTAATATGCATTGCAAAGAACTTATTTTGGAAAACTTTAAAGGTGATTTTCTCAATATTTTGATTTTTTTGCACCCTCAGATTCCATATACTGAAATAGTTGTATCTCTGCCAAATATTGTTCTATCCTAACAAACCATACATCGATGGAAAGCGTATTTATTCAGCTTTCAGAGGATGTATAAAGCTCTGGTTTTGTGGTCCAGAGTCACATATATGGTACTCAAATTAACCTATATACCACAAATACGGCGTTTATACCACCATACAACGTTTTTACCATGGTAAAACTGTGCTTTTTTAATATATTTACCTCAGTAACACCTTGTTTTTGGCACATGTACCATTAAATACTATCATACTACGTTTTAAAACGTTTAAAACTTAAAAACTGTAAAGCCACGGTATTATACCAAAAAATGTTATGGTTGTAAACAAATACGATCTCGTACCATGTAAACACAATAGTATGTGATGTTTAGTCATCCAGTACTATGGTAAATATCAATGTACTATGGTACTGCAGCACACGGAAGCCAAAGTGCAAAGTTCATTAACTAATTATGAACCAATTTCGTATTTTCAAACGTAAAGTCCAGTTTTTCTTCTTCTGTCAGTTTTTTTTTTTTAATGGCGGCTCTCATGTGCCGTAACGCTAAACGGTCTGACGCGTCGCGTCCTCAGGACATCATTAACGAAACTAATGGCTGTTAAAGCAAAGCCAATAATTCCCAGCAACCATCAGCATTCCAGCCATTTAATCCCCCCTCCATTTACACCTGAATGAGGCAAAAAGTAAGGCGAACATCTGAGAGGAGAGAGTCAGCAGCTCAGGTGAGACTGGCGCCTGCTGTCCGCGTTTAGACAAACCCGCTGCGCGCTCACAATCATCATGATAAAGCGCGTTTGAGCGCGTACAATGCCTGAGCTTTCACATTAATCACGCTTTACATGCGTTCCTGAAACCACATGTCTCAATGAAACCCTGTACTACAGTAAACATGGTAAAAAACTTCAGTTCTCATGCTGCGTCAGTCACAATACCTGAGATGAAACCTGAGGAGAAAAACATGAGAAGAACGGTTTAAAATCAAGCGCGGTTTCAAAAAAAGGCGGGGAAAAAAACAACTGTTCTTGAGTGCACCTGAATTTTTATTTATTTATTTATTTATTCATTTATTAGTGCTGGGCAGCGATTATTCGCATCCAAAATAAAAGTTTTTGTGTACATAATATATGTGTGTGTACTGTGTATATTTATTATGTATATATAACTCCACACACGTGCATGTATATATTAAAGAAAAATATTGTTTAATATATTTATATATAATATAGATTATATGAATATAAATATATATGTAAATACATGTAAATATTTTCTATATATATATATATATATATATATATAAATACACACAGTATGCACACATGTATTATATAAAGAATCACATTTTTTTTGGATGTGATTAGTCGCTGCCCAGCACTTATTTATTAATTTATTTATTTATTTATTTATTTTAGTGCTGGCCGACGATTAATCGCGAATAATCACATCCAAAATAAAAGTTTTTGTGTACATAATATATGTGTGTGTACTGTGTATATTTATTATGTATATATAACTCCACACACGTGCATGTATATATTAAAGAAAAATATTATGTTTAATATATTTATATATAATATAGATTATATGAATATAAATATATATGTAAATACATGTAAATATTATATATATATATATATATATATATATAAATACACACAGTATGCACACATGTATTAACACTTATTTATTTATTTATTTATTTTAGTGCTGGCCGACGATTAATCACGAATAATCACATCCAAAATAAAAGTTTTTGTGTTCATGATATATGCGTGTGTACTGTGTATATTTATTATGTATATATAAATACACACACATGCATATAAGCCTATGTATTTAAAAAAATCTATATAATATAGATTGCATGAATATAAATATATACATGTAAATATTTTCAAAATACGTGTGTGTTGTTTTTATATATACATAATAAATACACACAGTATGCACACATATATTATGTAAAAACTTTTATTTTGGATGCCCAGCACTAATTTATATATTTAAAATATAAATTTAAAAAAAAATATTTTATAAAAAAAAACTTACCATGTATTTTTCTCTCTCTCTCACACACACACACACAAACGTGTTATTTTACCCGAAAAAATGTGTATTTTCATAAACAGCTCAAAATACAATATATTTACAGACACACAGTGATGTGTTTTATGCTTTTCTTGTCATGTGACAACACAATAGTTGTTTGCATATTTTATTCAGGCACTGACAGATGTTTTCGACGTATTAATCTGTAGATATCTACACCACCTTTGGCTTTAAAGCCAAACAAACATTATCTGAGGTCTACCCGAACTATTCTTTGCTGAGTGTGTTTGAATCAGCGGGTGTTTTGGTGGTTTGTAGTAGATTTATGTCAAGCACAGGTGGAGAGAATAACCACAAAAAAACACAAACACCAACTGTCTTCGTTTTGGTTTTATCATTTCAAACCAAACCAAACTTATTTTCATCATATGGTTTGCTTTCTGAACAGTAAATGCCTCTTGTGTAATCTCGTGCACCTAGTGTTTACCTTTTATAGTGCCCACCTAAGTCTATGTATATATAATGACAGGGCCAACTAGTTGACTTTTGGATCACCTACTAATCTATTGTAGCGAAAATTGCCAGATCAGCATGCGAAAACAACTTTATTTGACTTCTCTAAATGTAACCTCATTGTGCAGTCACTCGCTTTCATTGGAAAGCGCGTATATTTGGAGTCTAAATTACGCATGGGTGAATGTAGGCTGTTTGTAGACTGGAATTACACTTGGATCAATTCGAGCTTTTGTTGAAACGCCTTGGTAACAGTTTTGTATGTGTACGGCGCAGATGATTGTAGTGACCGCCTCCTTTCGGCCGCGCCTCTGCTAGGGGAGGGGAGCGCGCGTCATCGTGCGCTTAAATGCGCCGGAGCGCGCTGTCCGGCACTGAGAGAGACTGTGGACCTGTGGAGAAAGCGCACCGTGCCTTAAATACCCACTATATTTGGGAACCCTCAACGCGGTTTCCTCCGCTCACACAATTGGTCCAGGAGAAGTATTTATTAGGTAGGAGGCGCTCCTGCCAGGCACACTTTGTTCATGACTCTGGAAGTTCACTCGAGGGAAAAGCGCAGCGAAGTCTGACATCTGTTCGGGAGCAAGTGCAACGATACTGAAGAGAGTTACAGCGAAATACGCATCGTGGAAATGGCTTTACCTTGCCTTTTGCCTTCGATTTCAACGTTTGCAAACCAGAAGGAGAAACTTTGGGAGGATGTAAGTGTTTGACGCTTTTTTTTTTTTTTTTTTACGCTTGCAAACTAGGGTGAATTGAGGGGAGTTTGGGTAATGCGGGACACCTAACCTCAAAAGTGGTTAGAACACTACGAAAAAACATCTTGTGACCGCACATAATTGCTTTCCACTTGTCTACACTAGATGAAATGTTCAAAATACGCATCGGAAAACATGCGTAAACATCATAAATTTTGCTTCTTGGTTTTAGCTTGCATTAAATATATATAGCATGGGCATTCTAAAACAATTTCAGTTGACACATACTTGCATAGCTGTCTTAAAAAAAAGTGACAAAAAGGTTTTTTCTTTTCTTTCTGATTTAAAGTCTTGTTGGTCTGAAGTGTTGAGGTGACAATCACAGTAAACGATACGTGTAAAAACGTCATGCAGTGCTTTCAAAATGAGTCATGCCAAAGCGTTTTAATTCTAAGCGTCTTTGATTCTCTTGCAGAGGTGGAAAACCGAGGAGGACAAACCACTGAGCGGCAGCTGCCATCTGCTCAACGTGGCACAGAACATGGACACTTGTCGCGGCCGCAAGGATGACGAGGATCTGAGCAATTATTTGGACCTGGAGTTTATCCTGGCCAACACAACGGGACCTCTAGAGGCGGGAGCCGAGTACGTCTCGCACGCGGAGCCCTGCGGCATGTACTCGACGGGGGCGTACGTGCCTCCGGAGCAATGCGCCGCACCTCCTCCGCCGTACTCCAACAGCCTCATGGCTGAGCTTCTGAGATCCGACGTGGACGGCGCCTACGACAACGGCATTCAGGGAAGATTCGTCGTCAACTCGTTCCCCAGACAGGACTTTGTTGATATCAAAGTCGAGCCTCCGATGGACGGTTACGGGCCCGTGATGGGCATGGTGCCTCAGAGCTGCCAAAAAATCAAACAAGAGGGGAACGTTTCGTGCATGATGTCTTTCGAGCAGCCTAGACTCGCCGTTTCTCCTCAGGCGACCGGGAATATGACGCCTCCGTTGAGTCCGGATGACTCCCACCTGCGCCAGACCGCATTTCCGCAGGCTTTCCATCACTCGCCTCCGGCTTATGCGCAAATGCAGATCCCTTACACGGCTCCCCACCAGTTTGGCATGTTCGAGGACGCCATGGGCATGCAACCCAACATGCAACGGGCTCTTCTGACTCCTCCGTCCTCCCCCCTGGATCTAATGGAGTCCAAACCCAAGCGAGGACGACGCACCTGGCCGAGGAAGCGCACGGCGACGCACACCTGCACCTTCGCCGGCTGCGGGAAGACTTACACCAAGAGCTCGCATTTGAAGGCGCACCACAGAACCCACACTGGTAAGGGCGTGCGTTTGATTTGCTTTTAACTCGCATTTGTGTTTTTAAACCAGATGAACTAATCTGAGCGTTCTGCATCCTCAGGTGAGAAACCGTACCACTGCAACTGGGAGGGATGCGGATGGAAGTTCGCCCGTTCCGACGAGCTGACGCGTCATTTCCGCAAGCACACCGGCCACAGGCCGTTCCAGTGTCACCTGTGCGAACGCGCCTTCTCCCGCTCCGACCACCTGGCGCTGCATATGAAGAGACACCTGTGAGGACTGGATCCACAACCACATACCTGCCTTATTTAATGACTTAAAGCATATTGTTGATAAAGAAATATATCATCACGCGTTCTTAAAGAAAGGTTCCGTTGGTGCCACAAAAGAACCTTTGTTTTGAAGAGTGTGTAACTTTTGTAACGAGTAGCTGGTACTACATAGATTGAGCTCTTTTTAAAGCCTTTTTTGGGTAATATGCATCCTGAAGGGCTGGTCCTACAAATCCTACAAAAGTGTGTGTTTAACTGTGCCTTTTCCGAAGCCACGAAGAGTGTAAAGCCTGACGACTAGCAAACCTCCAGTTTTCTGATGTAAAGTGTAAACTGCACGCTGACAATGTTTTGCTCTTGAAACTGCCTTGCTACTATGCAACGAAACGGAGCTGTGTGTTTAAATGTGTTAGCCTTTCTTTTCAAACGTGTTGTGTCTCGATGCACATCGAGCGGTCACAGTGCTGCGTCGCACCGAATACACTAGGGCTTGAGGTCCTGGGTTTTTATAAGATTGTGTACATACATTTTATATTGTAAGTACTGTATTTATTGTAAATATTAAACTAAATTTGAATATATATATATATATCCATTCTCTGTGGTCATTGCCTGTCAAGTCTCTTATTACGAGCTCCTTTGAAGCGAAGTCCCCAGAAAGCGGAGAGCGAGGGACGTCGCACGAGCGCTATTCTTGAACCCCCACTCAAGCTCGTGGAGTCGGGTATTATAGTTTAGACCAAGATGCTTTCCAGCTGCGTCAGGTTGAGGCCAGCAGCCTGTGGCTTCTGCCTATAAATACAAACACTACATTTACATAATTACAGAGAGAGAATTTAGATCCGTCTGGACGGAGGGGCGCTCGGCTCTCGGCTGAAGATCCCAGACTCCAGAGACGCAGAAAAGACACGGACATCAAAGAGACTCCAGGGGCGCTTTGATGTCCAACGTGGAAGATAAAATACTGAATCTGCATATTTTATAAAAATATTTGCTCAGCATTAGCGGTTTGCACTGGCGTGGAAAGACTAGAAAAACATTTTGAAATTTTTTTTTTTTAAAATAAATAAATAAATAAAAATATAAATACATGGAATTATCAAATATATACTGTAAATCAAAGTGTCTAAATACAGCATCCAGCTCTGTGCTGTACCTGTTCTAATTTCAATTATAAACAAAAGTCAATTATATATAAAATATATTAAAATATATAAAAGTAAAATCAATTCTTGTTGATTGTAAAAAGTGTTAAAATATAGTTTGAAAAGGCATCTAAATATATATATATACACACAACACACACACACAAATCAAATTAGATATATGTAATTTGTCCAAATAAAGTGTCTAAATAAAGCATCAATCTCTGTGTTTTTGTTTTCCAAGAGTTGAGCTTGTTCTACATTTCTGAATAATGTGTGAAAACAGCACTAGAGTTCCCTTTTATGCAAATTTAGGACAAAAAGAAGAAATGTGATCCTGACTATTATTAGCAACTCAGTGAAGTGAAGCAGAAATCTCATTTCAGTTTTGTGTGCTGATGATAGTAACTTTTACTACTAATCTGACATGAACAGAAAAAACAAGCTTCTCTTTTTCTCCTTCAAAGCAAAGTGAATATAAAGGGCTGTGTTTACCATGATTACTGCAATTCAACAGGATTCAAAGCATAAATAAAGATCCCCGTCTATACAAGGACCAGGCTATTAAAGATGAGAAATACTGCCAGCTATCTTTAAAATATGCAATGACACATTTTAAACAAAACACTGAATTGAATTCAGAGAGTGGCATCTAGTTATTATGCAAATAAATAAATGATTTTGAATTTTAAATTTAATTCTGTGTATAAATATCTGTATTTTTCATAGTCTGATCAAAGTATGTAAGCCTTTTATCTACCAAGGGATTTAAAAAAAAAAGAATAGAATAGATTAGAATAGGTAACTAAGGTATCTTAGGATTTCAAATCATAATTGCAAGACACAAAACAGGTCAGAATTGCAAAAAATAAACTTAGATATACTTGAAATATAAAATCTGAATTTCGAGAAAAATGTAAAAATTGTAATATATAAATAGAATACTGAGATATTAAATCATAATTGTGAAAAAAAAAAATGCTAATATTGCGTGATATAAAATTGTCAGGGAAAAAAAATCAAAATTGTCATATAAACCCAGAATTGCAAAATATAAAATCATAATTGTGAGAAAAATGTCAATTTTAATGTCAAAATATTGTTAAGAAAAAAAGTCAAAATTGTGAGAAACAAACTTAGAATTGAGGGGAAAAAAAAATCAAAATTGTGAGAAAAACTCAAAATCGTGACCAGAATTGTAAGAAATAAGTCAAAATTGCGAGATATAAAATCAGAATCGCAAGAAAAAGTTAGAAATAGTGAGATAGAAACTCAGAACTGGGGGAAAAAAAGTCAAAATTGCAAAATATTAACTCAGTTATTAAAACAAAATTGTGAGAAAAAAGCCTAAAATTGCACAATTAAAACTCAGAATTGAGAAAAAAAAAGTTAAAATTGTGAGATATAAAATCATCATTGAGAGGAAAACAGTAAGAATTGTGAGAAATAAACTCATAAACTCACAATCATAATTGTGAGAAAAATGTCAAATATCAAAATATTAATATCGTTAAGTAAAAAGTCAAAATTGTGAGGTATAAACTAAGAATTGAGGAAAAAAAAATTGTGAGAAAAACTCATAATTGTGACAAAAAAAAGTCAGAATTGTAAAAAATAAGTCAAAATTGTGAATATAAAATCATAATTGAGAAAAATGTCAGAATTGTGAGATTATGAACTCAGAATTGTGAGATATAAAATCATAATTGCAAGAAAACAAGTTAAGAATTGTGAGAAAAAAAATTGAATAGTGAGAAATATAAACTCAGAATTGCAAGTTATTAAATCAAAATAGTGAGAAAGAAAAGCCTAAAATTGCAAGATTAAAACTCAGAATTGAAAAAAAAGTTAAAATTGTGAGATATAAACTTGGAATTGCAAGATATGAAATCATCATTGAGAAAAAAAGTCAGAATTGTGAGAAATAAACTCAGAATTGCAAGATATTAAATCATAATTGTGAGGGAAAAAAAGTCAGAATTGCAAAAAAGCAGTTTCAAAATAGTCAAAGTTGTGAGATATAAACTCAGAATTGCAAGATATAAAATCATAATTGCAAGATATAAACTCGGAATTTAGGAAAAAATCCAAATTGCAAGATATAAACTCATAACTGTAAGAAAAAATCAGAATTGCGAGAAAAAGAGTTTTAAAAATTGTGAGAAAATCTCATAATTGTGAGGAAAAAAAAGTCAGAATTGTAAGAGAAAAGTTAAAATTGTCAAAATTGTGAGACATAAACTCAAAATTGAGGAAAAAGGTCAAAACTGAGAGATACAAACTCAGAATTACAAGATATAAAATCATAATTGTGAGAAAACAGCCAAAATTGCAAGTCAGAATTGCGAGAAAAGTTATGAATTGTGAGAAATAAACTTGTAATTGAGGAAAAAAGTAAAAACTGAGATATAAACTAAAAAAAAAAAACTCAAAAGCTAAATATAAACTCAGAATTTAGGAAAAAAAATCCAAATTGCAAGATATAAATTTATAACTGTAAAAATAAAGTCAGAATTGCAAGGAAAAGAGTTAGAAAAAATTGTGAGAAAAAAGTCAAAAAAGTTTCAGCATTTTTTAAATTGTGAGATATAAACTCAGAATTGCAAGAAATAAACTCAGAATTGTGAGAAAAAGTCAATCTTTTGAGATGCAAACTTGCAATTCTGCAAAGAAAAGGCAGAACTGTGGGATAAAAGTCACAATTACCGTTTTTATTTTTTATTCCATGACAGAAACAGGCTTTCAAATGAAAGAGATATAAAAGCGCAAATGAAAGGTCGAGTCCAGCGCATTGCTTTATTGAAGTACACTATGCACAGCGTTCACACTCCAAAGCGCTCTAGGAGTAGTATGGTAATATATTGTGCTGTTCTGAACACATCCACGCTGGTCAGTAATCCCTGATCCCACCATTTAAGCACTCAGCACTAAAACCACAACTAAATCCAAAGACTAGACAAGAATGTCCGGCAAGGCCCGTAAACGAAGCGCACGTGTGGACGGTTAAGTAGGTGAGCGATCGAGTGCAAAGAAAAACACAAATGAGGAAAGAGCCGGAGCCTTATGTTTCTGTCACCTGAGTCCGTCTCATTTGTCCATCTTAAAATCAGCTCTTTCAGCGGCCTTCAGTAAATACAAACTCGCACAGGAATTTCCTGTTATTCCAAATGGGGGTAATTAACATACCGAAGCTAAAATTCATGCAGCTGTTAAATTATTTTCACACTTAGATCTCAATCTTTCCAAGGACTCCATTTCAGTCCGGCTCGAGCTCAGGCTCCATTCTTTAAGCTTGTGTTACGCGACGGATCCAGGAAAAACAGCAATTTGCTCAAGCCGTTCACAGAGCATTTGCAAAAGACAAACGTCTGATAGACGAGGCTGGAGTCGCTCATTGATGCCGAACGTCACGACGTACAGGACGCTCGTCCATCATTAGAGCCGCACAGCAGGACGAGCGCAACCCGTACTCCATTTTGCATGAATAGAAATAGTCAAGCACAGTTTACAGATGGCACTAACATGAACAGGAGTAGATATGAAGTGTCGCAGGTGCACACGGATCTGATCTGAATGCAACTCAAACCGTCTGAATGTTTCGGACACCGGTGCAACGGATGGCAGAAAAGCACATTTTGAATGCCACAGCTTCTCAATTTCATATTCGTCTTTCAATTAAAAGTTGCACGAATGCAGTCCAGATCATGTAGATTTTGCAACACCAAGGTCATGGGTTCAGTTTCCAGTAAATGCATGAACTGATAAACTGTAAATCTTGAATGCAATAGGTTGCTTTGGACAAAACCGTCTGAAATGCTATCTGATATATCTAAACATATCTAAAATGTTAAATAAAAATAAATATATTATTTTATTAATAATAATATATAGTAATTATGAATATATTAATAATATATAAATTAATATTTTTATATTTATACATAGATTATTTTATTTTATATATATATATATACTTTTAATAATATATTTCAATGTATGTAAAATATAATTTATTTAATAAAAAAATACATAATTTGTTAATTTGTATATTTTTTATATTTATACATATATAATTTTTTATACAATATATTCATATTATATTTTATTAATTGAAAAATATATACACATTTGATTTCTTTTGCGATTTTAATTTTTAAAATATTTATACATACTATTTTATTATTATATATATATATATATATATATATATATATATAAAATATTAATATTTTTAAAATATAATTTAATTAGAAAATATATTGCAATTTTAATATTTATAGTTATACCTATATTAATTATTAATTATTTAGATAAATTATATATATAATTAATATACAGTAGTCAACATTTGAAGTGGATAAAAAAAGTTAATCAAAGTCGTCCTAAGACGATTATAATTTTAATTATATATATAAATGTATATATAATTTTAATAATATATTTAAATATATTTAAAATAGAATTTCATTAATTAAAAAAAAAAAATTATATATATATATATATATATATATATATGTGTGTGTGTGCATTTAGCTATATATACATATATTTAGCTTTAGCAATTTTTATATTTTTTGTTTATACATATATTTTTATTATTTATGTTTTATATATATGTATATATATAATAAAACATTATCAAACATTGTTATTATTAAAATAAATGTATTATATATAATTACTTGTTTATTTTTTAATTATTTATTTATTTATTTATTTATTATTTATTTTATAATTATTTATTTTTTTATTTTTAATATTTATACATATATTATTTTTTATATAATATAATATATAATATAATACATTAATTCAGTTCATTAATTATAATTTATATATAAGAATACAATTTCAATAATATATTTAAATATATTTAAAATATTATTTAATTAATTAAAATATATATATACACACACTTTCTTTTGCTTTCACGATGAAATGGCTTTTTTTTTTTAAAAAAAAAAAAAAAAACAATTTATAGTCAATTCAGATAAATACATTTGACATTTATTAAAACATTGAAAAGCAGCACTCTGTAAAATTTTTTTTAACCCTTTTCCACAGAAGAACCAAAACACAAACACGTTAAAGGTCAGTAGAATCTTCAAAATGATAAAAAGAGAAAATCAAACCCCAAAATTCACTTCTTTACCATATAAACAACCCATAACCTGATGATTTTAGTGTTAAGCATCACATGTACAATAAATATATGAATACATAATAAGAACAAGCTCCATATACAGTATAAGGCTTCACTTCAAGGCAAAATATACTTCAAGAAAAGGCTAGAAAAGGGTTAAAACCAGATGAAAGTGGGCAGAGCTCCTTTAGTTTGAGTGATCTGCTGTCATCTAGAAGATCTCATTTAAAGGGTTAAACAAAAAATACAGCTCAGATGCATTATTACATCATCTCTCACTCTCAAACAGTGCAAAAACTACATAAAAACAGGTTCCTTCAAAACTAAAGAATATGCTTCATTTGATCTTCATGCATCTAATAAAACGTGCATATTATTTAACAGTATAAGAAAATTAAATTCAGGAGGATTTGTTCTTTGCTGTGAGGAATGCATTGATTATGCAGGTTTATATGTAAATACAGATGCATTTAGTAATTCTTTCAAAATTAAACCAAAGGACAGTGTTGATCATAGTCAAACTAACGTCCTAAAGACACAGATATGAAGCACTTTGGGTTGAATCTGCTTTGCAGAACCAACAACTGCAGATAGAGGTTGCATCGATAAATGACTTAAGACTTACAAGATCTCCGACCGGTCCTACAGTATTTGGAAAAGCTGTATATAATATTCATAAAGCAGAATTCAGCGGTTGAGCGTTTTGTGCAGTTCATGAGCAAATGTGTCGAGTGAATCTGTAACTTTGACCTTTGGTTTTGTTGCATTTCATTGGTTCAGCGATGGCTACGGCAAACCTGAGAGATCTTCAGGAAGAGCGTGTGATTGGGGCAAAAGCTTCATTGCTTCTTTAAAGGATCGAATCCAAAAACGCTGCAGCTTCACGTTCGGGGCATTTCAGCTCGACTGAGAGCCAGAGCCAGTTCCAGGTCTTGTTGTTCCTGTAGGCGGAGCCTCCGGATTCGCTCCGCCTCCTCTCTCTGACTCTCACGCTTGGCCCACTCCAGCTGCTGTGTCTCACTTCCGAACTGAACCAGAAGACAACGTCATTACACCAGCTACAACTACATCACACACACACATACAGCAGAAAGCATCAGGGCTGGCCGATATATATATTTTGAAAAAAATACATACTGACATTTTTCAGCCTTGATGATCTTAATACTTATGCATTTGCTCTGAAATGTTTAAAAAGTCTGTTTTTTAAAAACAAACATTAACTTGTAGATTTCACATTTTTAATATAAGTAGTAAAATATATTTACATATAAAAGCCTAGGTAAAATGATCAAGACATGTTTTCACAGGGCTGCATGATTTGTGGGGGGAAAAAATGCACTTTTTTCCTGATAAAAATGTAAAAGATTTAAAATATGATTATTCTATGATTATTACTAAATAAAAATATAAAAATGAAAAAAAAAGAAATAAAATAAAATAATCACTAAATTACTGAAAAAATGCTATTCTAATATTTCACTGCAAAATAAAAATAATATTTATATTAATAAAAATTCCTATTATTATCATTACTATTATTATTATTATTATTAATTAGAGGACATTTATTATTACTAAATAAAAATATAACAATTACTAAAAAATATAGAAAAAATAATATAAACAGATAAAATTATTGAAAAATATATGAAATATTGCTATTCTAATATTTTAATGCAAAATAAAAAAAAAATATATTTATATTAATTATAATAATTATAACAACAATAATAATTATTATTATTTATTTGAGAAAATGTATTACTAAAAAATATAAAAATTACAATAAATATAGAAAATATATATTATTAATGCTATTATTATTATTATTATTAATATTATTATATAAGAGGACATTTATTATTACTAAATAAAAATATCAAAACTAACACTGCAAAATAAATATTTAAAAAAATTATATAATAATAATTGTTATTATTATTGGGAATACTTGTATATTATTATTATTATTATATTAGAGGAAATGTATTATTACTAAAAACATAAACAAAAAATTACTAAGAAATTATGAAATATTACTACTGTAATATTTTACTACAAAAAAAATGAATATTTAAAAAAAATTATATAATAAATCAAATAAATTACATCATTACATTACATTAAAAAAAAAAAATTGTATTAATTTCTTCCTTTTCTAAATTAGAATTAAGAATTAATTCTTAAGAATTAAGAATTTAATTAATTATTAAAATTACTAAAAATTATTTCAGTGAATCCTGCAGCCCTACTTAAAGTGCATTAAAACCACCACAATATTCATAATGTAATCAATAAAATCATCATGAATAAAGAGTGACTATTCAATATATCGCCCAGCCCTCATATCAAATCACATAACAGTGTGAATTAAAAACCACTCATTTAACATGAGCACAAGTGATCTGTGCAAAATGATATCGTATCTGACATGATTTTCTTTTTTTTTTTAATTGGTCCAAAACAGACTGAGGATCACCTACATCATCTGTTGTGCAACCAGTGATTGAAAGCCAAAAAAACAACCAAAGTTGTGAAGCCTTTGGTTTCCATCAAATGTAAGTCACCAGTGACCAAACACAAATGAATCATTATGAAACTAACCCGCTTTATGTGACCAATTACAAAAATAAGACGTATTGGATCACTTAAATCATACTAAAGCTCTGAAAGTGCTTGCATTAGACAACAGAATAGCATTTATTATAAATAAACGATGCAAATACACACTTTAAATAATTATAAAATACATTTACGGTTGAAAACCTATTTTTTTTTAAATTAGAAAAACGTGCTATTTTACATTAAAATCAATGCATCTAATGCAACTGCATTTAGACACTCAAGTGCAATTTTAGTCACCAAATGCTTCACACAATCTCCAATGCTTCAGTGCCCTATGTGAACTATATCTTTGCTCTTTTCTCACTGTGGTTGGTCGGCTGGTTTTACATTTGCTGCTGCTTCAATATACGGTCTGATTTCTCAGGGTGATTTGTGATGGGATTTGTGTGCACGCAGGGTGGAGTAGGTGTTTAATGGTTGACACAAACACATGCAGCAGCACAGATGTGGTCGGCAGACCCGCGTTTCACCTTACCTTGGTGTGTTCGGTGCCTGGGAGAAAGACAAATTACAGCACAGGGCTGAAGACACAAGGAGAGCGGCATACACGACACAAAGCCACATGCAAACATGCAAAATGCATCTGCGCAAAACGCCATGCAACACAGCGTGCATCCAGATCAGCCGTGCCACTTTTGACCCAGCTGACCTGGATTTGACCTGACACTCGACTATTAAAGTTCAATTCTACTTAACTGTTTACTCCTGATATGATCTGATAAGGTTGTGCAAAACCGTTTACAGCTGCATTGATACTTGCACAATTAATACAATTCAGCATTTTCTCTAGTAAACATACTTAACTCCTGAAAAGTGATTTAACGTATTGATTCAAAACGCATATGATTATAAATGTCAAAAATTATACATTTGCAAAAACAGAGTAAAGCAACTGTGACAGTGTGGTGAAACCAGTTGCCACTCTGTGTCAAAAAACAGGAAGTGCCTTGGGTAGAAGCTTCTCACTTTTCTAGACCAAAGTGTCATTTTGAGGTCATATTGTCATGATGAGTTTTTAAGGTCACTTTAGTGTGCTTCAGGAATATGAAACACCATTTAAAATGATCCTAAAGTATTATTCTCAACTGGAGATTCATGGTTATTCAAGCTTTTGGTGTCAGACGTGATAAAGTTGTTTTCAAACGCATTATGAAATCATGGAGTGAGTCAAAGAAAATACGGCACAGGAAAGATGGTGGTGAAGCTGTTGCAGAAACCACTGAAGAGCTAAAATTGTATTTTTCACTAGTTAAAAAAAACATCTTGACATTCTTAAAACAAAACATGTAAAAAAAAAAAAAAAAAAAAAAGAGGAAAATATATCTAGAATTAAATGTATTTTGTGTCTCATAAGCAAATTGTTTTGTCTTATTCAAAGCTTAAATGTGACCCTGGAACACAAAACCAGTTGTAAGTAACATGGGTAGTATTTTTGATTATTAATATGCATTGCTAAGAGCTTAATTTGGACAACTTTAAAGGTGATTTTCTCAATATTTAGATTTGTTTGCACCCTCAGATTCCAGATTTTCAAATAGTTGTATCTCAGACAAATATTGTCCTATTTTCAATGGAAAGCTTATTTATTTAATTTATCTAGAATTAAATGTATTTTGTGCCTTATTAGCAAATCGTTTTGACTTACAGAAATCTTAAATGTGACCCTGGACCACAAAACTACTCGTAAGTACCATGGGTATATTTGTAGCAATAGCCAAAAATGCATTGGATGGGTCCGAATTATCGATTTTTCTTTTATGCCAAAAATTATTAGGATATTAAGATCATGTTCCAAGATATTTTGTAAATTTCCTACCATAAATATATCTTAATTAAAATATAAACTTAATTTTGGATTAGTAATATGCACTGCTAAGAACTTTATTTGAACTTTAAAGGTGATTTTCTCAATATTTAGATTTTTTTGCACCCTCAGATTACAGATTTTCAAATAGTTGTATTTTAGTCAAATATTGTTCTATATTAAATCATACATGAATGGAAAGCTTTTTTATTCAGCTTTCAGATGATGTATAAATCTTTAATAATTATATAATAATGAACAAATAAAGTTACAACATTAAATTAAAAGAAAAAAAAAACATTACAATTGTCTTAATTTCGACCATCAATCTTTTATTTTTATGGAAAACCACAGCTTCTCTTTACTAGATAAATTATTATTATTATTATTATTATTATTATTGTATATTAGAGCAAATGTTTTATTACTAAATACAACTATAAAAAGTACTATAGAATATATAAAAAAATATATATATATATAAAATTACAAAAATGAAATAATTTGTTATTCTAATATTCTAAATTAATATTCTAATATTTCACTGCAAAATAAATTTGTAAAATATTTTTTTTACTTTTTTAAAAAATATTTAACAAAAATTATATAATAATTAACAAATAACAAAAAGCATTACAAATGTTTTAATTTCTCAATATTTTGATTTTTTTGCACTCACAGGTTCCAGATTTTCCAATAGTTGTATTTTACCCAAATATTGTCCTATATCAAATCATACATCAATTTATTCAGCTTTCAGACTATGTTTAAATCTTTAAAAATTATATAATAATTAACAAATAAAGTTACAACATTACATTAAATTAAAATAAAAAAAAATAAATAAAAAAAAAACATTTTTAATATTTGACAAAAATGATATAATAATTAAATTATTATTATTGTTTTTATATATTAGAGAAAAAGTTTTATTACTAAATAAAAATATAAAAATTACTATAACATATATTAAAAAACTTATATAAAATTACAAAAATGAAATAATTTGTTATTCTAATATTCTAAATTAATATTCCAATATTTCACTGCAAAATAAATTTGTGATATATTTTTTAAAATAAACATTTTTAACATTTACCTAAAATGATATAATAATTAACAAATAGCAGAAAACATTACGACGGTCTTAATTTCTCAACATTTTGATTTTTTTACACCCACAGATTCCAGATGTTCAATTAACTGTAGCTCAGCCATCAATGGAAAGCTTATTTATTTAACCTTCAGACTTTGTATGTAAATCTCAATTTCAAAAATTGAACAATTATGACTGGTTTTGACAGTCCAGGGTCACATATGTATCAAACGTACATATCAAATGTATTTTCTAAAACAATAAACAGACAAATAACATTTGTATCTTCAACTCTGCCACTAAATTTTGAAGTCTGAAACTGATTCTGAAGGACGCTTGTTAAAACATCAAACAGCTTCCTTCTGATTCTAATCAGATTACTGACTACAAATATAAACTATGTAAATGATCAAAAGCTTGCTCCGCAGAATCTATGCATCATTGGTCTCATCATTTTAATGGAAAAACTATTTTGTTCCACTGTTTTGTTCTATTTTGTTGAACAAACTTTAAAAAGTCTGTTTATATTTAATACTACCAGAGTCTACAATAACAAGTGTGTGTTTGTGAGCGCAGTGCACTCGAAATCAAAGGTTTGGCTGAAAACAAGCAGGCCGTCTTGTTTAATCTTCAACAAAGGGTTTGTACCACTACAGAACTTCCTCTTGTTTCTCGTTCAGCTGCATCATCAGTTTTAATATCCTCCAACTACTGATTAATGCTTTCGTTTCATGTCCCTCCAGAAAGCACCATAAAAGTGTGTTTTGAATGCATTTGATAGCAAAGACATTAGAGTGCACAAATTGTAAACAACATGAGGGTGAATAAATTATGAAATATCTCTTTAAAGAAACAGTTCACCTAAAAATGGAAATTCAAAGATTAGGATGAGTTTGTTTCTACATCAGATTTGGAGAAATGTAGCGTTGCATCACTTGCTCACCAATGCATTATTCACGCATTATGAAATCATGGAGTGAGTCGAAGAAAATACGGCATAGGAAAGATGGTGGTGAAGCTGTTGCAGAAACCACTGAAGAGCTAAAATTGTATTTTTCACTAATTAAAAAAAAACACCTTGACATTCTTAAAACAAAACATGTAAAAAAAAAAAAAAAAAAAAAAAAAAAAAAAGAGGAAAATATATCTAGAATTAAATGTGTTTTGTGTCTCATAAGCAAATTGTTTTGTCTTATTCAAAGCTTAAATGTGACCCTGGAACACAAAACCAGTTATAAGTAACATGGGTAGTATTTTTGATTATTAATATGCATTGCTAAGAGCTTAATTTGGACAACTTTAAAGGTGATTTTCTCAATATTTAGATTTTTTTTGCACCCTCAGATTCCAGATTTTCAAATAGTTGTATCTCAGACAAATATTGTCCTATTTTCAATGGAAAGCTTATTTATTTAATTTATCTAGAATTAAATGTATTTTGTGCCTTATTAGCAAATTGTTTTGACTTACATAAAGCTTAAACGTGACCCTGGACCACAAAACTACTCGTAAGTACCATGGGTATATTTGTAGCAATAGTCAAAAATACATTGGATGGGTCCGAATTATCGATTTTTCTTTTATGCCAAAAATTATTAGGATATTAAGATCACGTTCCATCAAGATATTTTGTAAATTTCCTACCATAAATATATCAAAACTTAATTTTGGATTAGTAATATGCACTGCTAAGAACTTCATTTGAACAACTTTAAAGGTGATTTTCTCAATATTTTGATTTTTTTTGCACCCTCAGATTCCAGATTTTCAAATAGTTGTATCTCAGACAAATATTGTCCTATTTTCAATGGAAAGCTTATTTATTTAATTTATCTAGAATTAAATGTATTTTGTGCCTTATTAGCAAATTGTTTTGACTTACATAAAGCTTAAACGTGACCCTGGACCACAAAACTACTCGTAAGTACCATGGGTATATTTGTAGCAATAGTCAAAAATACATTGGATGGGTCCGAATTATCGATTTTTCTTTTATGCCAAAAATTATTAGGATATTAAGATCACGTTCCATCAAGATATTTTGTAAATTTCCTACCATAAATATATCAAAACTTAATTTTGGATTAGTAATATGCACTGCTAAGAACTTCATTTGAACAACTTTAAAGGTGATTTTCTCAATATTTTGATTTTTTTGCACCCTCAGATTCCAGATTTTTCAAATAGTTGTATTTTAGTCAAATATTGTTCTATATTAAATCATACATGAATGGAAAGCTTTTTTATTCAGCTTTCAGATGATGTATAAATCTTTAACAATTATATAATAATGAACAAATAAAGTTACAACATTAAATTAAAAGAGAAAAAAAACATTACAACTGTCTTAATTTCGACCATCAATCTTTTATTTTTATGGAAAACCACAGCTTCTCTTTACTAGATAAATTATTATTATTATTATTATTATTATCATTATTATTGTATATTAGAGCAAATGTTTTATTACTGAATACAACTATAAAAAGTACTATAGAAAAAAATCTATATAAAATTACAAAAATGAAATAATTTGTTATTCTAATATTCTAAATTAATATTCTAATATTTCACTGCAAAATAAATTTGTAAAATATTTTTTTACTTTTTTTTAAATATTTAACAAAAATGATATAATAATTAACAAATAACAAAAAACATTACAAATGTTTTAATTTCTCAATATTTAGATTTTTTTTTTCACCCACAGGTCCCAGATTTTCCAGTAGTTGTATATAATAATTAACAAATAAAGTTAAAACATTACATTAAATTAAAAGAAAAAAAAACATTAAAAAATATATATATTTTTTAATATTTGACAAAAATGATATAATAATTAAATTAATATTATTGTTTTTATGTATTAGAAAAAATGTTTTAT
The DNA here is from genome assembly GCF_022985175.1 of Labeo rohita. Taxonomy (NCBI): domain Eukaryota; kingdom Metazoa; phylum Chordata; class Actinopteri; order Cypriniformes; family Cyprinidae; genus Labeo; species Labeo rohita. The sequence continues at coordinate 37,285,226 of NC_066870.1, forward strand.
TACTAAATAAAACCATAAAAAGTACTATAGAATATATAAAAAATAATATAAAATAAATTTTTAAGGTCACTTTAGTGTACTTCAAGAATATGAAACACCATTTAAAAAAATTATCCTGAAGTATTATTCTCACCTGGAGATTCATGGTTATTCAAGCTTTTGGTGTCAGACGTGATAAAGTTGTTTTCAAACGTATTATGAAATCATGGAGTGAGTCAAAGAAAATACGGCACAGGAAAGATGGTGGTGAAGCTGTTGCAGAAACCACTGAAGAGCTAAAATTGTATTTTTCATTAGTTAAAAAAACATCTTTGAGGAAGTGTTATTATGGATTATGGACTTCTCTTTACTAGATAAATTATTATTATTATTACATATTAGAGCAAATGTTTTATTACTAAATAAAACCATAAAAAGTACTATAGAATATATAAAAAAATTATATAAAATAAAATTTTAAGGTCACTTTAGTGTACTTCAAGAATATGAAACACCATTTAAAAAAATGATCCGAAAGTATTATTCTCACCTGGAGATTCATGGTTATTCAAGCTTTTGGTGTCAGACGTGATAAATTTGTTTTCAAACGCATTATGAAATCATGGAAAATACGGCACGAGAAAGATGGTGGTGAAGCTGTTGCAGAAACCACTGAGCAAATGTTTTATTACTGAATACAACTATAAAAAGTACTATAGAATATATAAAAAAACATTATATAATATAAAATGACAAAAAAAAAAAAAAAAAAAAATCTGTTATTCTAAATTAATATTCTAATATTTAACTGCAAAATAAATTCATAAAATATAAAAAAGTAAAAAAATATTTAACAAAAATGATATAATAATTAACAAATAACAAAAAAACATTACAAATGTTTTAATTTCTCAATATTTTGATTTTTTTTGCACCCGCAGATTCTAGATTTTCCAATAGTTGTATTTCAGCCAAATATTGTCCTATATCAAATCATACATCAATTTATTCAGCTTTCAGATTATGTATAAATCTTTAAAAATTATATAATAATTAAAAAAAAAAAAAATTACAACATTACATTAAATAAAAAAAAAAAAAAAAAAAAACATTGCAACTGTCTTTATTTCAACCATAAACCTTTTATTATAATGAAAAAACGCAGCTTCTCTTTGGTAGATAAGTTATTATTAATATTATTGTTATCATTCTTATTACATATTAGAATGTTTTATTACTAAATAAAACTTTTTAAATAGTTGACAAATTTTATTCCTATCAGTGGAAAGCTTATTTATTCAGCTTTTACCTTTAAAAATTTGACTCCATAATCCATAATACGTAGAAAAACTCAAATTCTATTTGTCTCCCACATTAAAATCCACACACGTATTTGTTTAGAGCTGTTTTGGCTTGTAAACAGTGCTTGATGTGTGCAGATTTCTCTCCTGATTCAGACCAGACCACTTTTTCCACTGGAGGAAGTGTTATTATGGATTATGGACTCGTATTTTAACTGGAAGTAATTGTTTGAAGTCTTAAAAAAACATCTTCTCAAGACGTCAACTGATGGACTGGAGTGGTTTGGATTACTTGTGGATTATTGTGATGTTTTTATCAGCTGTTTGGACTCTTATTCTGACGGCACCCATTCACATCCATTGGTGAGCAAGTGATGCAATGCTACATTTCTCCAAATCTGATGTAGAAATAAACTCATCTACATCTTGGATGGCCCAGAGTGAGGACATTTGCAGCAAATTTGCTTTTTTTTTGGTGTAAAGCGTGGGATTATTGTGCCATTAGCATGCGCAGGACAATGCAAACGGGCAAACGGCAGCGGAAAAAGCAGCGTCGGGATGAAGCGGATGCAACTACAAACTATGACAGCAGAAACTAGCTAAATGCAGACGATCAGACAGCATGATACCGGACTTACAGCTCTAAAGTCTGTTAACGTCGCAGACCGTAACGTTGAGGACGAAGAGACGGGTGTCTTTCGAACAGCTGGAGCACCAAAACCTTGACTATGAACCCCTGAACCGCTAAACGTGGCGGATGAATTCTTTCCTGAAAGTGTTAAAGAAAACAAAGATGACACCCAAACACCAACAGAACAGAACAAGAAAAAAAAAATCATGAAAAGTGCTGGAGAATTTAGTCAAAAGCAGCTGGACTTTATTTTTTCTGATCACTTAGTAAAGTAGCAGTGGATCACACATGTTTTGACCAACATTTAATCTAATATAATCACTAATAAGAGTTATGACTGGCTATTTATTTTTGCTATTTAATACTGTGGCTATTTAACAGCAGCACAAATGATTTTAATCAACTAATGAATGCACTATATATATAATAAATACAGTTGCTTTTGTCCAAATTCTGCAATGATCTGATCTGTATCCTCTAGATGCAGGACACCCTTGATATGTGGAAGAAAGAAGTGATAGCAATCAAGAAAACTGAAGATTTTTTTTTTTTTTTTTTTCTACATAAATTCAGCAGCTTCATCAGGTTCAAATTATATTCCATATTCTAACATGCAAAAACCCAAATATTTATTTAAAATAAGTATATTTAAAATAAACAATAAATTATATAAATTATAAATTTTTTTTTATAATAATAAATAAATATGTATAATATATAATAATAAAAATATATAAATAAATTAAATAATTCAATAAAAATGTAAAAAGTATATTTATACTCAACATTTTTCAGCGAGTTCATTGCATTGCATTCTGGATTTGTTTTCTCCAGAAAGTACCCATGCGACGCTGCCTTACAATTTGGACAAAATGAGGCATCTTAGAAGTCACTATAATGTCCCTGCTTACCTTTTGGAGCAGACGTTTAATTATCTTAGATTAAACGAGTGCTTTAGATGCCTTGCAGCGGCTGACGTCTATTAGATTAGATTGAGGATGCCAAAAAGGATCATATTCACCAGCGGTGCACCAACAGCACTACAAAAGTTTCATTTCTTCAAACTATGAGCGGTATTTACAAACCTTTGAAAAGTGCCAACACCAACCACAACCCACTACAAGAACCAACAAGACTTAAATGAGCTCGATATGAGGTGAATCTCACAAAACCTGTCAAGGAATAAAAATATACATGCAATTAAATGCATTACTGTAATGAAATTATTTTTAATATAAAATTTTAAATTGTAAAATACCTGTTGTAATGCTTTTGTTTACATGAATCGTTTTATTTTATATTTTATAATTTTATATTATAGAATTTTATTTGTAAAATTGTAATTGTGAAATAAATTTTAACATAAAAATTAACTGTAAATTCTATGATATAATTTTTAATTGTAAAATACCTGTTGTAATGCTTTTTAGGTTGTTTTTTAATTTAGATTTTATAATTTTCCAGTTTTATATTATAGAATTTTATTTGTAAAATTGTAATTGTAAATACATTTTAAATGTAAAAATTTAAATGTAAATTCTATTATATAATTTTAAATTGTAAAATACCTGTTGCAATGCTTTTTTATGTTGAATTTTGTATATAAAATATTGTATTACCCTGTGGATCTAATGATAGTGACAATTAAGAAATATGCAATTTAACTTTTGACTGTAATTAAATAATTTTATTTTATATGAGAGAAATTTATTTGTAAAATTATAACTGTGAAATAAATTGAAATGTGAAAATGTATTTGTAAATTTGCAAAATAATGCTTTTTTATGATAATTCCTTTTTGAAACAATTACTGATTATCTAATGTATATATTATATGTGTGTGTGTGTGTATATATATATATTATATGTACACACACACACACACACACACAAACACTTACTATATGTACACACAAACTTAGATGCTTTTCACACTTTTTACAATCAGTTAGAATTGAATTTACTTTTATATATTTTAATATATAATATATAAATGCACAATATATAATTAATATATTAAATATATAAAAGTATTTTTTACAATTTTAGATAGCATTTGCATTTCATTTCATTTCAGTACAGCACAGAGCTTGATGCTGTATTTAGACAGACGCAATTTATGCATTTATGTCAATTGTAAAACAATAATAATAATAATTTTAGGGTAAAATGTGTTAAATATTTTAAATGTCAATGCATATATATGTAATTATAATATATAAATTATATATAATATATAAATGCACAATATATAATTAATATAAATATATTTTTTACAATTTTAGATAGCATTTTAATTTTATATATATATATTATATATATATAAGTACAGCACAGAGCATGATGCTGTATTTAGACAGACACAATTTATGCATTCATGTCAATTTTAAAACTGTAATAATGATAATTAGGGGTAATGTGTGTTAAATATCTTAAATGTCACAATGCAAAAAATAAAAATAAATAAAATTAATCAGAAAGAAGGAAAATTAGGAAGAATTCAAATTATTCTTTGGGATAAAATATGACCCATACATATTTTCATGAGATTCACCTGAAAAAGAAATTGCATTAAAGAATTAAAGTGTCTTGCAAAGGAATGGTGCTAACAATTTATATGCGCAAGCTGCACTGTGAATATTCTGCAGAATCATTCAAAGTGAAAACACATAAGAGCAACTGCAAAGGGTCAAACAGATCAGAAACGTACAGCATTTACAGTTCCAGAGAGTGTGAGAACCTGGCATAAACATATTTAGCCAACCGTGGGAACGCTGCTTAGTTTAAGGGTGTGAACCGCAAACTTTAGAGGAACTCACTTCTCTATATCTCTCTCACCACTACACAGGCCTCATGTGCCATCGAGAGGAAGGGCTTTTTTCTTTCTTAACTCAGAGATAGTAGTGAAACTACCAGCGCCCCACCCATGCCCTTTCTGTGCCTGTTATAGTAATAAACACACCGCAAACAATACTAAACAATCCCCTGCATCAAACACAGGAGAGAATTAGTAGTGTAAACACCTCGCTGTGAAGGTTACGCGTCAGAACAGCCCTAACGTAAAGCGCCGAATGCAGAGATGGTGTTAGAGGTGACTTCAGCGTGAGAGAAGTGCAAAACAAACACATGAAATTGTCTTTGATCCACATCTCAAAATGTATTTGAGTCTCAAACATACGGTTATGTGAACACAGACACTTCTAATAATTACTAACGAATTATACTACTACCATAAGTACATTCGACTCACATATAGTCATACATACTATAAAGCAAATCTATCTATAACATTTATATATAATATGTACATTGATTTTAATGATTTATAATTTATCTTAAATAATTGTTTACATCATCACAAAATGTAAACTGATACGGCTATATGATATATACTAGGGATGCACGATATTGGATTTTTGCTGATATCCGATATGCCGATATTTTTCGGTTCATTTTGGCCGATGCCGATACCGATACCGATATATCCTTTTGTTTGGAAACAATAAAAAGCATACCCGGAATACACCACATGTTGTATTATATGCCGACTAATAAATTACAGAACGTTTAGCAAACACTGAGGAATCAAATACATAAAAAAAAAAAGCCTCCATAACCTGAGACAAATGGCAAAGATAACAAGCTTTTCAAAATTAAAGTAAAACTAAACTGACTGACTGTGACAGTGCTTGCATGTTTTTTTGTTTGTTTGTTTGTTTGTTTTTTTGCACACTAATACCAACATGTTCATCTTCTCTGGTTTACCAAGCGGTCTTTTACTTGAAAACCAAATCCTGGGTCCGCCTTTGTTTCCTCAATATTCGCTTCATTTTGCGGCGCGCTGCGAGCACTTTCGCGCTCCTGCTAAAGCAGCAAATACAAACCAGGATCTATACACGAAGCGATCACACCAAAAGCACCTCTTGGCATGATCAACGTGGAAAGTAATAGAAATTTAGTCACTAATTCATGTTTAATTATAATTTCCACAAATAGGCTAATTGTTTCATATGCTGCACTGCGCTTTGACAGGGCTGCGGGACACGGACAGGACAAAATTCATGACTACAACTGGTTCATTCGTTCCTACGATTTATTCTTTCGTTAATTTGTAAAATAAGGGAACTAATTAATAATTCGTATGAACGAATTTTTAATTCACTGCCACGAAATCTTTTATTTTCCACCCGCATGTTTACCACAGTAAGAGATATGAAAACATGGATTAAAAGTGAATGACAAGATAATAAACCTGCGAAATTAAAGGGTGAGATGATGAGGATTTGGAAGAAACTATAAATATTATTTATTATAGTTCGTGGAAATGTGTAACCTACCGGCAAAACAGAACACAACCGCCTATTGCTTTAAATCTATGGGCTCGAACGGCATGAATCCGACCATGGTCGCTATGTATAACATTTGCCTGCTAACCAATTATTTAAAAAAAGGCTTTGTACCTCATTTGTGTCATAATACTCACGTAAAAATGTTCGTATGAGTAACGGTGTGTTCTGCCTTAGCGCCGTCGGTGAAAGAGGTTCACCGGCCGCGCGCCGTAAATACTTTTGGGATCAGTTTATTTTAAATGCTGATCATGTCAATTGCAAACATTGCGATCGTGACTGACATCCCTACTTCTTGCGGAACAGGCATTATAGGACCTGCCACGTGCTATAATTGTTTGCTCTGTTATCACACACCAAAGCCTCATTCTGTACATCCATTCTCAGTTTAAATGCAGCCATTGAAATCAGTGAATGCAATTACCATTCAGGCAAAACTTTATTTCAAGAATGAGCCACACTGCTGACCTGATCTAATCGCTAGCGCACCCTGCACACCAAGTTAACATATTTCCCTTATCGGCAAGACATATCGGCATAATTTTTCATATCGGGCCGATGCCGATATTTACTTTTAAAGCCATTATCGGCCGATTCCGATATCAGTCCGATAATATCGTGCATCCCTAATATATACCCATCTTTTTATATATAGTTGGATATATAGTATAGCATATCTGTATAGAAAAAGTATTTGGGCCTAAAACAAAACAACAAAAATAATTATAAAAATAGTTTTTTTAATTATTAGAAGTGTCTGTGTTCATAAACAAACAAGTAGACACTTCAAATAATTAACAAATTTATAATTAATAATTATTTAAACAATTACAAGTATATCCACTCACATTATGTGATATATACTATATATCAAATCGATTTCTAATAAATAATTATATTTATTTTAATTATTTATAATAAATTCATTTTAATTATATATACATACTAAGTATATATATATATATGATATAATGATAGTGACAATTAACAAATATGCAATTAAACTCATTTTTCTAAAGAAATCATTTGTATTTGTATTTAAATTACACACATTTTAATTGTTACATTTAATTGTAATTGTAAAACAAACTGGAATGTAAAAATTTAATTGTAAATTGTATTATATCAATTTTTAATTAATTTGATTTTTAATAAAATACTGTGTATAACTTATTTTATAACTCATTTCCATAATGCAATTTTAATTATTAAATTTTATTAATACCTAAAATAAATAAATAAATAAATAAATAAATAAATATATAAATATATATAAATATATATAAATATATATAAATATATATATATATATATATATACACACACACACACACACATATATAAAATTAACAAATTAATGAATTAACAAATTATTGAATTAGACAGTTACTATAAGTATATCCACTCACATTATGCATTTTTAATTATTATATATATATATATATATATATATATATATATATATATATAGTACAATAATTTGTTCTAATTAATAATTAATTAATATATACAAACATTAATTAATATATATACATACTAAGCATACTATAATTAAAAAATATTGTTAGACTGTGATGATCTACTGATCGATTGGCAATTAATAAAAATGCAATTAAACTCAATATTGTAATGAAATAATTTGTATTTGTATTTAAATTATATACATTTTAACTGTTAAATTTAATTGTAATTGTAAAACAAATTTAAAATAAAAAAAATGAAATGAAAATTAAATTAAATTTGTATTGAATGAAATTAAAATGTAATTGTAAATTGTATTATATAATTTTTAAACGCAGTTTGTAATGCGCATTTTAATAAAATACTGTGTATAACTTATTTTATAACTAATTTTCGTAATGCAATTTTATTATTTAATTTTATTTAATTTTATTTTAACTGTATGTATAATTAGTACAACAATTTGTTCATTATTAGTCTATACTTGTTTATGAACATAGACATAATAATTATTGAATTAAACAGTAAAAGTATATCTACTCACATTAAGAGATATATACTATATAGCAAATCTATTTCTAATTAATAATTATTAAAATTAAATTTTAAATGTAAAAATATAATTGTAAATTGTATTATATACATTTTAAAAGTAGTTGTAATGCTCTTTATGCTGCTTTTTAATTATTTTGTAACTAATTTCTATATATATGTATATATGTATTAAATAATAATAATAATAATAATAATAATAATAATATGTAAGTATACTTAATAGTATGTGTATATATAATATATATAATAAAAATTCCATTACAGAAATTAGTTATAAAATAATTAAAAAGCAGCATGAAGAGCATTACAACTGCATTTAAAATGTAAGTGTTTTACCCAAAAATTCTCTATACTTTCACCATCTGAACAGAATCTCAGAATTTGTAGGACAAATCAGTTTAATTCCTCATGTGCGAGTCAGTTTAGACAAAAGCATCAGCGAAATGTATAAATGGTCACCGAGGTCTAACCCACCCACCACTCGACTAGTCATTGTAGAAGCCGGCTAACCTCTACACCGCTGATAACGCCGCAGGAAACAATGATTCACAGTGTGGACCAAAACAGAGGCTGAGAACAGACTTTGAAGATGTGATTCCGGATTCACTTGTTCTATATGTAGACGGGGGTCATCGAGGCCAAGTTTAAATGACGACACACACTCATGTTGTGTACATATAAGCACATGTGAAAACACAAACAGACTTCCTCACGAATGCAAATCTTGCAAATACACAAATAAAACACTCTGTTCTGGGAAAAACACCCTTATTTACTCTGTTAGCACCCAAAAATTACATTTTGTGTTTTTAACTCAACCTAGTGTCATTTAGAACTTGAATTTGTATGCAAATGGTGATTTTTAAACATTTTTAAAGTCTCTTCTGCTCACCAAGGCTGCATTTACATGCTTAAAAATACAGTAATATTGTGAAATAACTGAATAACTGTTCTCTGTTGTAAAATATTCTAAAATGTAATTGATTCCTGTGATCAAAGCCGAAATATTAGAACGTCAGCATATTAGAATGATTTCTGAAGAATCATGTGACTGAAGACTGGAGTAATGATGCTGAAAATTCAGCTTTGACTCATCTAAATAAATTACAATTTAGCATATATTCACATATAAAACATTTATTTTAAATTCTAATATTATTTCACAATTTTACAGATTTTATTTGTATTTTTGATCAAATAAATGCAGCCTCGGTGAGTAGAACAAAACGTTTCACAAGTGTTATATATGATTCCACTGCATGAAAAAATGTAAATACAAAGGAAAGCAAATCATTCAGGTTCGAAACAACATGAGGATGAGTGAATGACAGAATCGTAAGTTTTGGGCGAACTTTCCTTTCACGTAGATGAATAAACCTGCAGTCGTCCGTTCTTCCCCTTTGCATGACGCTGCAGCAGCTGAATACCTCATGCCAAGACGACTCTTATCTTTCCTGTCACAGCTGTACTATGATAAGCTCACAACACACTGATGCACTCCGATATCAATAAAATAAGGAACTGTTTGCCTTTCCATTATCACACTCACTCTGCATGAGCTGTCATTTTATTGTTTGTTTGCATGTTGTGAAATGTCTGATGTGGGTTGTGAAATGCGGTCTGAAGGGGTTTATAATTAAAAGTTGAATTATTAGTTACAAGAATACTCCAGGTTTAATATGAATCAGGCTTTACCACAGAAAATAATTCATCAAAACTTGCGCTTACAATAACGCACTTATAATGGAGGTCTATGGGGATTTGCACTGGAAATAAACAGATTGGAAAGTATTGGCAAGGTATGCGAAGGAGAGCGTAACGTTTTGTAACATAACTAACCGTAATATTTGCCAGTGTTTTTATTACTGTATTATACATTTTATAATTATTAACGATATAATGTATAATTTTCTATTATAATATTATTATAATTCATAACTAAAACAATTAACAACACTTTTAGATGAAAAAAAAATTCAAATATTACTCAGTTTTACTCAAATAAAAATTGCTAAAATATTAGATAATATATATATATTTTTTTTTTTTTATTTAAACGGAAATTTAAAACACTGTCTTGGCAGCTAACTGAAATAAATTTGCTAAACAATTACTAAAAAAAGTTCTTAAGTGCAGACACACACATAAAACATACAAATAAAAGCTCATTTTAAAATATTAAACAAATTTAAAAAAAATAATAAAAACAAACAAAAATTGCAAACGTTGCAACGGCAGGTAACTAAAATAAATAATTACATAAAATCTAATTATTAAATCTAATTATTAAATAAATAAATAAGTTAAATAAAAATAAATTGACAAACATGACAACAGCACAAAGCAAAAGTGCTAAAACTTAAAATAAAATAAAAAAAGGAATTTTGAGCTATATAGAGATATTAAAAAAATAATAATAAAAAAATAAAAATGACAAAAGTCCAAAACAAAATTACTAAAACAAATTAAAATTAAAACCGAAAACATACAAATAAAAGCTAATTTTAAAATATTAAACAAATTAAAAAAAAAATAATAAAAACATAAAAATTGCAAATGTTGCAACTAAAATAATTACATAACTTATTAAATAAATTAAAAAAAGTTCTTAAGTAAAATAAGTGAAATAAAAAAAATATAAAAGTCCAAAACAAAATTACTAAAGCAATTTAAAATTAAAACTGAAAACATACAAATAAAAGCTAATTTTAAAATATTCAACAAATTAAAAAATTATTTAAAAACAAAAACGTAAACAAAATAAGTGAAATAAATTAACAAAAATGACAAAAGCACAAAGCAAAAGTGCTAAAACTTCAAATAAAATTAAAAATGAAAATGTAAAAATAAAAGCTAATTTATTAAAAATATTAATAATCACTATAACAATACTAAATAATAAATAAATAATAAAACAAAAAAAAGTGCAAATGTTGCACTGGCACCTAGCTAAAATAAATAGCTACATAAAATCTAATTATTAAGTAAATAAAAAAACTTTCACCAAAAAAAAAAAAAAAAAAAAAAAAAAAAAAAAAAAATCACATTAAGCACAAAGCAAAAGTGTTACTTTTTTTTTTTAAGTTTAAAAATTCTTTAAATGAAAATGTAAAAATAAAAGCTAATTAAATATATATATATATATATATATATATGTATATATACACACACACATATACACACACACACAATTACTATCATAATACTAAATAAATAATAAATAAATAAATATTACTAAAATAACATTGGTAAAGCATAACCAGAAGCTCAACCATTAAGTATTCTCACCACTATAAGTATGATTTATACAATTACACGGCTCTAATAACACAATTTTGTAGTAAAGTAATATTACAAGCTCTTCACAAACATTTTTACTCCGGGATGAGTCTGGGCCTGGTTATAACTGGCTAAAGATAACTAGTCTTACAACTCTCTGCCATTTCCGCTCAAATAAAACATGTCTAGAAATAATAATAAATCAAGCATAGATCATAACATCCAAAATTCTTTCTAAAGACTTCACTCTAGACATTACAGTTCTTAATTTTGGTTATAGTCGTCAGCATATCACACACAAAAGCACTTGATATTATTATAATAGTTCTACACAAGATAGACTTTCATTTTCACTCTTCTTCACCGCATAATAAAACCAACCAAGATAAACGTCATAGTGCATTTCTATATAATTAACACTTAAACGCACACACTCTCATGCTTATCAGATGAAGGAGAAAATGAAATCAGTAAATCACAAGCACACTTTGATGTTGGCAGGGCTTTCTCACCGTAAGGAGGCGGCGCTGGTCTCTGCGGTCCGGGTTTTTTTGGAGGAGGCAGCGGATATGTCGGCTTTCGGCTCTGAGGCTCTGAGCTCTGAGAACCGACACAAAGCACAACACAACCTACTAATCAAACACTCAGTTCATTTAATTTAAGGAACACGATTTGTTTTATAAGCAACACCTCAAAGTTTGAAACTTCCCACTGAATTCCATTACTTTAATTCATCTGCGACCACTAGAAGATGGAAATAATTTTTCACGTAACTTCTATTCAATGCTCCTCATCAGTATTTTTGTATTGTTTTCCAATGCGAATGAATAAAGACTCTTAAATAATATCTGCCATTGATATTAGTCTTGGATGAAAAGGGGGTGAGTAAATTATTTGTAAACTGTTGTTCTGGAAGTGGACTTCTCCTTTAAGCACCTTGTACAAACCCTGGTTCTTGTTAAAATGCATTCCTAAAGTACCGGTATTAGGAAAATGGGAAATGGGAAATTAGGAAAATTTCTGTTGTGATCATTTTATGATATTTTAAATCCTTTTTGTGAAATGCTCTTTGAATGATCATACTGTGCTACATAAATAGACTTTCCTTTTCAGCTTACATCTTGACGAATGTGCTAGATCATCCAGGTATAAACAGTTCACATACTGCTTATAGTGTGTGTAATGCATGCTACAAAACAGGACTATCAGTATGCTATACATTTAACAAATTTTGAGTAATCCTAACTTCAGTGTCCCAAATGCAGGTTTGTGTTTGAGTTGTGCTTGCATTGATCTGCATGATTTACTGTAGATTTCTCTTTTCGAACATACCTTTGACATTTGAGAGAAATCAGCAAAACCACCTTTCCCTCCAAAAGAGTCGCTACCGAAAGGGTCTGATGCAGCAAACGGGTCTGTTTATGAAAGAGAGAAAGCACAAGCAAATGATTAGATGGAAACATCCAGTAATACGGCCGCTGCGTTTCAAGCCACTGCAAATGCTCAGCTCTGTCCGTTTGCAGAACAGCGCGGCACAAACACAGGTGCTATTTTAAGAGAGAGCGGCTTGTATGTGGCCAGTGTTTCTCATTTTCCATGACTTTCAGCTCCTGAAAAGCGCACGTTTTGTTTTCCATCTGCAGCTTTTTTTGTTTTCCATCTGTGACGTATGTTTCTGATTAACTAATGACGATGTTATGAAAGAGTCACACAGTTGGGATATTCCTACTTACTGCACAGTACATTTTTATGTCCTCATTTTACGTCTTAATATACTTAATAAATGACCAAAAATGTATATATATATATATATATATATATATATATATATATTTTTTTTTTTTTTTTTTTTTTTTTTTGGTAATATTTATACACACACACACACACACACTTCATTTTAAATATATATATATATATATATATATATATATATATATATATATATCTTTACTTTTAGTATCACTGATATAAACATATTTTAGATTTTAATTAATATTTTAAATCAGTTATTTTTATATTTATATAATATATTTATATTTATATATTTTAATTTTAGCAAAAGTTGCAATAATATTTTGTTTTTGTAATTTTAATTTTTTTTTTAAAAAACAAAACAAAACTATATTAAAATGATAAATGTTCCTTTCGCAACCATCTGAAATACAATTTTTGTACTTTGAAATTTTGCATTTTTTTCAGTTAACATTGATTTTAAGTAACAAAATGGATTTAATTTTAGTTTAATTTTTAGTTTTAGTTAATAGTTAATAACTCTGGGTGCAACGTCTATAAATGAAAATCTTTATTTAAAATTTTTTACATTAATATAACTAATGACAATGGTATGAGGGCTTTTTATGCCCTCATTTTATATCTTAATATACTTTATAAATGACAAAAATATATTAGCAGATTTTACTGATTAATATTTTAAATCAGTTATTATTTTTATTATTTATTATTTTAATATTTTCATTTCATTTTAATTTTAGCAAAAGTTTTATTGTGTTTTTGTAATTTAGTTTAAAAAAAACTAAAAACTAAACTAAACTGTATTACTGAACAAACCATCTTCGCAACCATCTGAAATACAATTTTTATTTTAAAATTTTACAATTTTGCGATTTTTTTAAATTATTTTATTTCAGTCAACATTTATTTTAAGTAACAAAATGGATTTAATTTTAGTTTCATTTTTAGTTTTGGTTAACAATAAATTAATATAAATGAAAATCTTGTCAAAAAATGTTACATTTATTCAAAATATAAAAATACTCCAGATATTTTTTTCATTTTTTGCTTTAACTTTTACAAATGATTTAAACTAAACATGTTTTCTTGTAAGTTCTGTTTTAACTAACAAAAGCCTTTTCCTTCTCTTTCTTTATTTCCAGCCTGATTATTTTAATCCTGTAAATAATCAATTCATACTAAAAAAATTCAATAATATTCACTACCAAATATTTTAAACGTTTGGGGTCATAAAGATTTTTTTTGATGGTTTTGAAAGAAGTCTCTTCTGCTCACCAAGGCTGCATTTATTAGATCAAAAATGCAGTAAAATCAGTAATGTTATAAAAAAATATTACAATTTTAAATAGCTGTTTTCTATGTGAATATCTGTTAAAATGTAATTTATTTCTGTGATCAAAGCTGAATTTTCAGCATCATTACTCCAGTCTACAGTGTCACATGATCCTACAGAAATCATTCTAATACGCTGATTTACTGCTCAAGAAACATATCTGATTATCATCCATGTTAAAAACAGTTGTGCTGTCCAATATTTTTGAGGAAACAGTGATACATTTTATCCTTTAGGATTCTTTGATGTATATGAAGTTCAAAAGAACAGCACTTATTTGAAATAGTAACATCATAAACGTCTTTACGGTCACTCTTGATCAACTTAAAGGATTCTGAAAGTTGTTACATTCGAAGAAACGCGTCCTAAAAATTCCAATTACATACACAAGCTAAAGTTCCAAAGGTTCACAGCAAGAATGACCCAATTATGAACACAGACGAAGTTATGAAGGAGGAAAAAAGACATGCTATTGTAAGTCAGTGTGTTTACTGTGAGAAAGCTGAGCTAGTAAAACGTATCTGAGTTTCCTGCACGCATCTGTAAGTGTGAGACCACTAACAGCTCCGAACACACTCTCTAGTGTTCCCGTAAAAAGAGTTATTTCAGGAGCACGTCAGTCTGCGTGTTTCCCATAAATTAAGCCCGCTTCCTCCGACGGGACGCGCAGAAAGAGCTTACCTGTTTGGCGTGAGCTGGGCAGAAACACAGAAAGAAGACAGCTATGTGGATTCCTGACACTTTTCCATTACGTTTAGCCACAAAGCGTTCCCTGTTCTGACGGGACTATTTTCAGAGGGCCTGTAGCTAAACGTGTACGTAAAAGTGCTATTAATAGAATCATGCCACAGGAAATTTTGAGGCAGTATCTCAAAACAAACACTGACCTCTACTTTTTAAAAATAAAATTATGATACATATAGCTGTTCTGGCATAAAGCAATTTATGTATATATATATATTTTATATATAATTGTATATAATTAAGTCTAAATATAGAGAATAGCCCACTAAAATCAAAACTAGATTTGCAATGATTTCTTAAAGTTAAATGTTTAAATATAAATTTGTTATTAACTTAATTTATTAATTAATTAGCTATTAATTTTTTTAAATGATTAAAAAAAATATGTTCAAAAATATACTTAAATATATATTTATATATTATGTATATTATATTTATATATATTTATATATTTACATACATAGAAAAAATAAATTGAAAAAAAAATTCTGAAAACCAAAAATGATAGAATATAGTGGCTAGAATAGCCTACTAAAGAAAAAAATAATGATTTTTTATATTAATATATTAAAATATATATTGGCACAAATAGAAAAAAATCTGTATGTAAATAAAAAAAAATCAGTAATGGTAATGGTAGAATGGTAGAATATACTGATAGAAAAATAAAGTGTATATATATATATATATATATATATACATATACACAAATAACATGTATATAATATACATAATATACATAACATACATACATACATACATACATATACATATAAATATATATATATATATATATATATATATATATTTTTTTTTTTAATATTTTTTTAATATAGATAAATGCATACCGTTTCAACCTTTAAATACCAAAATATTTCAAAATGTATATTTCGATATTGGGGCAAAAAAAATTTTTTTAATACTAGCCTACATTTAGTCTAACTCTAAATGTGGATAGAAATGCCTACTAAAGAAATAAATAAATTTTTTTAAATGATTTTAAAAAAATATTTTTTCAAAAATATAATAAAATATATACTTACATAAATAGAAAAAAATCTGTACGTGAATAAAAAAAAATTCAGTTTGTTTAACATAACTGTATAATTGTACATGGAATTTGCGTGAATATATTTTAAAACATTTTAAACATCACTTTTTGTACATTTTGAAAAAAAAAATTATATATATATATATATATATATATATATATATATTTTTTTTTTTTTTTATATATATTTTTTTTTTTTTTTGTTGTTGTTTTTAAGACATGTATATATATATATATATATATCGTTTCAACCTTCGTATACCAAAATTAGTTACAAAATGTATATTTGGGCAAAAAAATACATTTTTAATTTTTAATTCTACATTTAGTCTAATTTTTAATAAAAATTTGTTGTTCACTGGTGTTATTAAAGGGGTCATCGGATGCCCATTTTCCACAAGTTGATCGGGAGGCGCATTCCCTTAACAAACAAGCGTAATCTACTGCATCTTCAGCAGCTCAGTTGTCGGGAGTAAATGACGACCACTATGTTCATTATTACATCCAGCAACACAACACCTCAATCGCTCAATCTGAGATATTCTTATCTAACTTGCATCCCTGCTCCGGGATCAAAACATGGAAAGTTACTGGACTGTGACAGCTGGTGTAAGGTAAGAGCTCATGTCAATCAACTATTGTGGGAGCGGCCTCTGTCGGTGTAACGCCACAATGACAGGCATCTGAGAACGGCTCGATTTGAAAAAGGGGATATTATTTTTACAGATTAATTAAAAACCACTGCATGGATTTTTATCATTATAGGGTAGATTTGCACATACACTGCCAACACACACTAATGTTCAAACAACATGAAAAAGTGAACTCTGCATCCGATGACCCCTTGAATAACTTTTTTTGTACATTTTGAAATATATTTTAAAAATATTTACAGTGATTTAAAAAAACATTACAGAGTCCAACCAGGAAGTGACTTTATGTGATATTGAAGACTAGTAAACCTCAGTTAAACTTTGCATCTTGACACTGTACGACTATATTTACTTCAACTTCGACTATGACTGTCTTCAGTAACTTCGTTACTAAAGTGTTTGCGTGATCACTGGCTCCTACGGCTCTATCTTTGATCTACTCTCTGAATTGTGCATCACTACAGTACTAGGAAGACCAACTAGCTTCCTCTAACAGATGAAGAAGCGAAAAGATAAGAGATGATGAACTACAACAAACAAAGAGACGTGGCGCAACATCACTTTATCTCGAAAACAGATCATTTTGGATACGTCAAATGATTACACACTACTGGTCAGAAGTTTAATATTTTTAACGTTTCCGAAGTCACCGAGACTGCATTAATTTGATGAAAAAGACTGTAAAAATTGTGAAATATTTTTACAATTTAAAATAGCTGTTTCAAAGTGAATATATTTTAAAATGCAATTTATTTCTGAATTCAAACCTGAATTTTACAGCATCATTATTCCATTCTTCAGTCACATGATCGTTCAGAAATCATTCCAATATGCTGATTTTGCTAAACAACGTACCTGAATCTTTAGGTTTGGGACTCAATGATGTCTGGCTGATTCTTTTGCTGAAAGGACTGGCCTGTGAGACAGAGAGAAACCACAGGGCATCATGGGAATGACAGAGCACTAACCGTACATTATGACATGCTTCTCACCACACTGCCCAAAATATCAGCTCACATGCTCAAACATGCAAGCTCTCCAGAAGAAGAATTTACTTGAGTTTGATTCAATGTTTTAAATGCAAAAAAATCCCAAACCAAACTGTGATCTAAAAACGGGCACTGACATTTCTTTTTTCTAACGTTTATCATGTTTTAATTTATTTTTACTATTTTACAAATGCCTTTTATACTGTACGTTTAGACGTGTCCCAGATGCAGAAACTCAATAATAAAACATAAAA
This sequence comes from Labeo rohita, assembly GCF_022985175.1. Classification (NCBI taxonomy): domain Eukaryota; kingdom Metazoa; phylum Chordata; class Actinopteri; order Cypriniformes; family Cyprinidae; genus Labeo; species Labeo rohita. The sequence continues at coordinate 37,303,554 of NC_066870.1, forward strand.
TCATCATAGAAATATGGAGTACAGTTTTAAAACTACAATAGTTTAAAAAAAGAGTGAAATAATAATTTCCACGCATTTCAGTATGTATCGTGTGAGAATGATTGAATGATAATGACAGGAGCATGAAAATACACTGGCATTTCGTGACCTGAAGTAAAACTGGATCCTGCTCTGATTTTCCACTGATGGAACCAATTTTAAAGCAATCATTTGTCATGCTAGATTTGTATGAATGTGCAAAAACATGTTCTTTCTGGTCAAGACGGCCTGGATTTCTAGTATGTTTTGTTTTACCTTGAACTGACTTGAGGAGCTTTCACCAAAGGGATCAGAATTAGCGAACGGGTCTTTGAACGGGTCGTTCTGCTGGAACGGATCTCCTCCAAACGGATCAGCTAGAGAACAATAATTCACACGCAAATGTCAGAAAACATTTTGTAAGTACTCCGCATTTACATCCAGTGGCCTAGGGCAAGTCATCATATTATAATACAACTTAATATTCTATAGTATGATATTATCAAAAACAGCAGGATTTAACTAAACACGCACTTTGCTTGAGAAAAAAGAAATCTGAAAAACTGGGAACACAAATGCGTCATGACTCACGAATCCATGAATCATTTTTGAACCAGTTCTGAATGAACTGTTTTGCTGAAATAAATTGGATTTGAAACAGAGGGGAAAAAGTGCCAGGGAAAGCACATTTCAGTCCCACGGAAGCTTAGATCCATCATGGGATAAATAAAAAAAGATTTTGTATCAAAATGTGGACAGTTTCTTATGCAATTCTGAGTTTGTATTGCACAATTCATACTTTTTTTCTCAGAATTGGAAGAATTCTGACTTTTTCCTCACAATTCAAAGTTTACATCTTGCAAATGCAATTAAAAAAATACTTTTTTTTTGCAACTAGGAGGTTTTTCTTTTCTGAATTGAAAGAAAAAGTCAGAATTGTAATATATAAACTGACATTTTATCACATTTCAGATTTTCCTTTTTTTACATCACACAATTCCTTATTTATTTATTTATTTATTTATTTATTTGTTGGTTGGCTGGTTTACGCTAATGAAATAAAAAACAAAAAGGCAACTTTTTTGCAACTTTTTCTCTCAATTATTTTTTCTTGCAAGTATCACAATTTTGACATCATATCTCGCAATTTTACATTTTGTTCTTATACAATTTAACAATAATTTATTAATAATAATTTATTTAAAAGTTTAACAAAAAATACACATTTAAACCCCTATGACATTTTAGTTTCTTTTCTTTTTTTCATTTATTTAGTTTTTGAATGAACTGATTTGTTAAAATAAACTGGATTTGAAACAGAGGGAGAAAAGTGCCAGGGAAAGCACATTTCAGTCCTATGGAAGCTCAGATCCACCATGGGATTAAAAAAAAAAAAAGAAGTTTTTTTTTTTTTCCTCAGAATTGCAAGAAAAGAAGATGAATTGTGAGATTTTTTTCCTCACAATACCAGGTTTACATCTTGCAATTCTGTATTTGTTTCCGCCACTAAAATAAAAATATTAAATATATATATATATTTGCACCTTTTTAACTTTTTTTTGTAGTTTAACTTTTTTGGTAAGTTTTTATATTGCAATTCTGAATTTTTTTTAACTCTGAATTGGAAGAAAAAATGTTTTATTTATTTATTTTATTTTTTGGTTTCTGCTAATAAAATTAAAAAAAAAAACAAAAAGGATATTTGCAACTCTTTCTCTCAATTATTTTTTCTTCACAATTTTGACTTTATATCTTGTAATTTTCACATTTTCTTATACAATTTAACAATAATTTATTAATAATAATTTACAAAAAGTTTAACAAAAAATACATCTTTAAACCCCTATGAAATTGTATTTATATATTTATTTGTTTATTTATTTTTAATGAACTGATTTGTTAAATTTTATTGGATCTGAAACTGAAAAAAGTGCCAGGAAAAGCACATTTTAGTCCCATGGAAGCTTAGATCCACCATGGGATTAAAAAAAGTTTGTGCATAACAATGCAGATGTTTTCTTTTGCAATTCTGAGGTTTTTTTTCAGACTTCAGATGGAGCAGAATTCTGACTTTTTTCTCGCAATTCCACATCTTGCATTTCTGCTTTTACTCTTTAAACAACTCAACTTTTTTTGCTACTTTGCAATTCTGACTTTATATTATGCAATTCTTATTTTTAAACAATAAATTCAGAATTCAGAAATGCAACATAAATTAAATTGTAAATTTACCTTGCATTTCTGCTTTTCCATGAGTTTACATCATGCAATTGTTTGTTTGTTTTTGTTTGTTTCCGCCAAAGAAAAAAAAATAAAATAAAAAGAGTATTTGCAATTATCCCTTTCAGTTATTTTTTCATGCAATTCCGAGTTTATATCTTAAAATTTTGACTTCATAACTTATTTTGATTTTTCTTAAAATTGGACTCTATTTAAAATTAATTAACATCATGAAACTTATACAATTTTACATCAAATTATTAAAAATAAAACAAAAAAGCCCTATTATTATTTTTTTTCTCAAAGTTTTTACCAAACTCTGTTTTCTGTTAAAATTGTTCTGGAATCCATTTTAATGGTTTAATTTAATTAATAACAAAAAGCATATCTAAATAAATTCTCCCGTAATTTTGACTTTTTATGTGCAGAAACAAGCTTCAATACAGTCCTACTAAACATTGAATATAACAAACAATTGCTATGTTTCCATCCAAAGTTGTGCATTAAACTCATACAGAATACTGCATAAAATATTTGAAGTGTTTATCAGATCATGCTTCATCATTTTTTTATTGTTTTTTATTTTGTTGGCTGTATTTTATTAGTTATTTTCACTTAATCAAAATAATCCAACTGCAGTAAATAAACTGGAATGCACAATAAAAAAATGAACTCTTCATTTGCAAATAAAGCACTGTTTCCATCCCAAGTGTTCAAGACATTTAAATCATCACTTCCTGGGAAACTGGCGCAAACTATCAAAACAAAAATGAAAGCTGCTACAGCTGGGGAAGTCTGTGGCTCTTTTTTCCTACATAATAAATGACTTACGCCTCAAAACAGGCAGACAAAACACAATAACAACCGCTGTGATCTTGCATTTGGATGCTTGATGATCTGTTTCCATCCAGCAGTTTTTATGCAATATCCTAAAATGTGCATGCAAATAGATGGACGGAAACATAGCTACTGAATGTGAACTGAATGTATGAACGCAGACGAAGGCCCACCTTTATTGAAGGGGTCACTCTTAAAGGGGTCTTCCCTCTGGAAGGGGTCTGCGTTCAGGCCTTGAGAGCCGCTACTGTTAAACATGGCCATCCTGGACTTAACCAATGAATCCTCCTGAAACACAGACAGCATTCAGCTCGTGTTTGCTCTGCTCCTCCGACCGCGGGGAAAATATTATCATTGTAATGAGTATGAAGAGAGCATCGTTCAGCTCTACAGGCCGCCGGGCCGCGTCTTCATTTCCTGCGCTGGATCTTCTGATGCCAGACGTCACAGAGGAGGAAAAAGTGAGGCGTTTGACAGTGGGCCAGTGTCTGGCGTAACTACATTAACAATAACAAGAGTAAAGGCACTCTGACGGACGTGTGTGTGTGTGTGTGTGTGTGTGTTTCACGTTAGCCTTTCGATGAACGGCCAAGCTGAAGTTAATTTAAATGAGAAAAAACATGTGTGGACTGAAACACAATAAGAGCAAACATTCAAAACATATTTCCTTTATAATTTGAGGATTATTCCAGGTTTGATACAACTTCCAATGGGGGTTTGTTACTGTAAAGGTGTATTTACCCTTTTGTTTTCACTAAGGTTAAATTGCTCTTTAATTTGTAAAAACAAACAAGAAACATGTTTACAGTAAATACACGGATAACCAGAGTTTCCAAACCTTTCGACTATGACTTTTCCATCATCCATTATTACTGGATAAGGAAAGATTTCAAAGAGCACATGTACAAAGCCATTTAAATATTTTATAATTCCCATGATTACATTTCCATATTTTTTTCTAGGTTCTCCATGACCATTGGGACGCCTGTATAACGGAAAAAGTGTTCATTGTGATTTTACTTTAGTCACAGTTTATTACTTTTGACCATTTTTTCTTTTAATTTAAACTTTATTTTACCATATTCAACAGCTTCCAAAATGGCATATAATTTTAGTCAATTTTAGTACTGGTATTGTTAACTAAATAAAATGGGGCTGAAATAAAATAAAATAAAATAGAAATATTTGGGGAAACTTTTTTTTTTTTTTTTTTTAAATTGTTGCCATGGCAACTCACTTAAAATAAAGTGAAAACAATGTTAATTGTAATTTTACTTTAGTCACAGATTTTGTTTTTTGACAAATTTACTTAATCTTCTTAATCTTATATTTAAATATATATATATATATAGTTTAAAATAAATTTGTCCAAAAAGGCCCAGCATTTCAGGTGGAGCTGATATATATAATATAATATTATAATATATATATAATAATATAATAATATACATGGATGAAAAATGTAAAATAATAAAATAAAATCAATTAAACATTTTGCCAAAATAAATAAAACTGAAATAAAAATAAATCAAAGCTAAATAGAAACACACAAAAACTAAAAAAAAAAAGTTAAAAGAGCAGAAAAATTAAAATATAAATATTAGGTAAAATAAATAATAATAATAATAATAATAATAATAATAATAATAATAATACAAAAATTCAATTAACTGCAATAAAAGTTGAAATACCAAAATAAATAAAACTGAAATAAAATAAATCAAAGCTACATAGAAATATACAAAAACTAATCAAAAATGTCAAAAGAGCAGAAAAACTTGTTAAATACTTTTAAGTTAAATAAAACTAAAATTAAATTGAAAACTGAAAATATAAAACTAAAAAAAAAGTAATAAAATAAAAAAATAAAACAATAAAAATAGGTTAATCATTTTAGCAGTGCTGTTATTGTTAACTTAAATTTAAAAAAATAATAAATTTCAATTATTAAAATAGAGGTGAAATAAAAATATATAATATTAGATCAAAAACTTAAAATATAAAAAACCTAAGGGAAAATAAGAAATGTTGCCTTGGCATTGCAATGAACTAAAATAAGTGTAAGTTAAAGTACAAAAATTACTAAAACTAAAACAGAAATAGCAAATAGATAAATATAAATATAAAGGAAAAATATAAGGAAACTTAAAGTTATAAAAGAACAAAAGCACACAATCACTAAAACTAAAAAAATGAAAATATTAAAAATATTAAAAATTACTAAAATCATCCTTCTTCAGCTTCTCTATTCTTTATATTCTATTTGTTTTCTTTGTATTATACAATTAAAAAAAAAAAATAAAAATAGCTACGTGTACTGCGTTAGGCTAACTGAGACTTGTCATGGCACTTGAATATCATTGCTCTGACTAAATGTAATGTAATGTTATGTTATATGAGAAAATCTGTAGTTTTTAAACTAATTTTTCAACCAGCTTAACAAATAAACTTGGTTACTTTTTGCTTTGTTTCACTCAGACCACCAGGAAGAGACAACCTGTCTTCCAACTTAAGTTGAAACAACGTGGAAAATCTCTTTAAAGTTCAAGATACATCTCTCAAAATCAGGTACACCTCAGCCCACATGAGCACATGATGAAGACATTTGTGAAGTGTGTGGTGATTCCTGACCTTAGTGACAGTGGTGTTGCTTTCCTCAGCGATGAGCTGGTCCAGTTCGGCCAGGCTGGTCACGTTGTCGTCCAGAGCTTTGCTGTAGCGCTCGATGGTCTTATTGAGCTCCCGCTGCGCGTCCTGTATCTCACTGAGCTGACTGCGCGTCTGAGTGAACACATTCACAGCATATTTGTTAATATGTCATTTGTATGTTGCTAAAATGTTGTTTAAAAAATATTATATCACAGCTTTTGTGTGACCTGGTCCATCTCGTCCTGCGATGTTTTCAGCAGTTTGAGGATGCTGTCCAGCTTGGCTTTTCCGGCACGCAGACTGTCCTCCAAACGCTGCTCCTCTTGTTCCAGACAGTACAGGTCCGTCTTCGTTCTGCTCATCTCCTTCTCCTGCATCTGTACGTCTGACTCCTGAGACAGGATCTGCGTCTGCAGCGATGTGATCTATGCACACACAATCAAACGCTGTGAATGATTCAGTCATTAATATAGAATCAGCATGCTTGTTTTAGATCGAGGATTTAAGGATTATTCAGATTCAATTCAACTTGCATTGGATATTTACATTACTATAATCTAAACTTTTATCTAAAAGTTATAGATTGTAAATATTTATCCTTTGTTTTTACTAAGGCACCTAATAAATGGATTCATTTGTAAAAACAAACAGGAAACACGTTTACAGTAAATACACTGATAAGAAGGGTTTCCAAACTTTTTACTAACACAACTTTACCGGTCAATATTGGTATAAGGCCAGTTAGTTTAGCCAGTTAAGTCACAGTTTTTGTTTTTTGAAAAATTTAGATCATATTTTGTTACATTTTGAAAAATGTACAATTAAAAACAAAATAAAAACAATTGTCCAAAATGGCCCATCATTTCTACAGGAGCTGAAATAAAATAATATTACAAAAAAAAAAAACACAGCAAAATAGAAATATACAAAAACTAATTTTAAGAAAAAAATGTCAAAAGAATAAGAACAGAAATAAACTGAAAAATAAATATTAAATCATACAATAAAATAATATAACTTTATTCAATAAAATACAAAAATTAATAAAGCTAAAACTAAAATAAAAATATATCATAGCTAAATAGAAATATACAAAAACAAATAAAATGTCAAAAAAGCAGAAAAACCAAAATATGAATATTTGATTTTTTTAAAATAAAATAACATAAATATATTAAATGATAAACTGAAATACCAAAATGACTAAAACTAAAACAAAAAAAATATTTTTTTTTATTTTTTAATTAAAACTTTTACACTGGCAACTAAATTAAAATAAATAAGAAAAAAAAGGTTAAATACCAAAATTACTAAATTTGAAATAAAAATAAAAGCATAAATAAAATTAAAAATAAATATTAAATGATGAAATTAATATTATAAATATATTAAATGAAAAACTGAAATACCAAAATTATTAAAACTAAAACTAAAATAAAATAAATCATAGCTAAATAGAAATATACAAAAACTAATTTTAAAATAAAAACTTTAGCTTTGTAAATAAATAAAAGTTAAAATAGCAAAATTACTCAAATTAAAATAAAAATAAGAGCAGAAATAAACTGAAAATAAATATTAAACAATAACATAAAACAATATAAATTAAATGAAAAACTGAAATACCCAAATTATTAAAATTAAAACTGAAATAAAAATAAATCATAGCAAAATAGAAATATACAAAAAGTAATTAGAACTGTCAAAAAAGCATAAAAACTAAAATATATATATATTAGATTAAAAAAAAAATATATATATATATCTTTTAAATAATGTTTATTGCCTTAACTAAACTAAAATAAGTAAAAATAAGTAAAAAGTTAATAATTAAAATAACAAAATTACTAAAATTGAAATAAAAATAAAAGGCAGAAATAAACTGAAAAGTAAATATTAAATGGAAACATTAAAGTAAAAATTAAAAATGTTGCCTTGGCAACTAAATAAATAAGTTGAAAGTACTAGAATTACTTAACTAAACAAAAACCACAAACTGATAAAAATGGCAAAAAGTACATAAAATTACTAAAATAACATTTAAAACTAAAAATATGAACACAAAAGCTAATTAAAAATATCAATAAATACTACAATAGGCTAAAAATAGCACAGAAAAAACACTGGTCAATGGAAACAAATAAAATTTGTTTAGGGCAAATTTGAATAAAATTTACAGGTTTAAAATAAAAATAAAAAAAGACAGAAAAAACATTTAATTATTAGCAAAAACAAAAATAGTCATTGCTACAAACAAACAACTATAATATACAGCAAAAAATGCACAACTCAAATCAGAGTGCGTCTCACTTTAGTGTTCTCCTCTTGCCACTTGTTCTTGGTCTCGTCCAGCGTGCTCTCCAGTTTGGCTCTCTGCTGCTCCATCTCACTGAGTCGCTCCTGAGCGTCCCGTTTCTGGTGCTCCAAGTCCTGAAGGCCCACGTTTTCACGCTCCAGGTCTCTCTGCACCTCCTGCACACAATCAGTATTTCAATGTGGACTTGAGTCTCCTTTTTACTTTATATGCATTGAAAAGTGCAGCGTGAACGTTTCATATTGTGCATTTCATGGTTCATGCTCTTTTTCTTCTCACATGATACAATAAACTCAAATCAGTGTTTCATTTCAATGTATTCGTTTGGCTTTCTAACAAGAGGGACAAACCAGCCTCACCTGCACTTCACCGTTCTTCTGTCGCAGGGCTTCCTCTTTCTGCCTGATTTCTGTCTCTAATATGCGTTTCTCACTATGCACCAAAAATCAGAAAAAATGTCAAGTGAGTTAAAAGCAAAAAGAGCAAAATAAGTAACTACAGAAACGCCAGATGTATGGTTATGTGTAGTGTATAATTCTCCACGCATGAACTCTCTGACCTTTGCAGCTGGGAGATTTCCTGGTTGATGTCATCCAGCTCCTTGATTCCCGTCAGCTCAACCAACCCAACAGAACTGTTGCTGTCCTGGAAAAATCATGTTATGTAAGAGACAGTCATACTCTGTCATCTACAGTACATGTGTATAATTATGCAGTACACATACATGAGCACTAGGTGGCGTCTCACTGCCAGACTTTTTGCATTCTTATTGTGAAGTATTTTTTAAGAAAGTAAATGTATATTAATCATAAAAAGTCAAGGCAAAAACACTTTAAAACAGTTTAAAAATCTTTTAAACTGTACATGCAGAAATTGTTCTGAGTGGTGCTATTTTATCATTTTTTATGTATTATTACAGTTTTACATTTACATTTAAGCAATTTAGCAGATGCTTTTATCCAAAGTGACATACAAACGAGGACAACAGAAGTAGTAATAGGTGTTGTGACAGTACACGTAGAAAGGTTGTTTTTTTTTATATAACAATTAAAAAGAGTAGAAAAAATTGAATAGAGCTAAAGTTAGAGGAAAAAGCTATTTTTTCTCATAATTATTAAAAAGAAAACGACTACATAGAATAGAAATATTCTAGAAATATTAAAGAATTTTAATTTAATTTTAATTTAATTTGTTAATTAAATTTTAGCTACTTTTTTAGTAATTTTATGTATTATACTGTGTGTGTGTGTGTATATGCATATATATATATATATATATATATATATATATATATACACACACATATACATACTCCCGCTCGAAAGTTTGAGATCAGTAAGATCTCAAAGAGGTTTTTAAAGACATTTCTTATGCAAAAAACACAGGAAAAAAAACAGTAATATTGCAAAATGTTATTACAATATAAAATAATGACTTTTATTTTAAATACTTTAGAAAGTAATTTATTCCTGTGATGCAACCGGAAATTTCATCAGCTGTTACTCCAGTCTTAAGTGTCACATGATCCTTCAGAAACCATTCTAATATGCAGATTTATTATCAATTTTGAAAACAGTTGTGCTGCTTAATAATTTTTTTGGAACCTGTGACTTTTTTTTAGGATTCTTTGTTTAAAATAGAAAGATTTTCTAACAATATACACTACTGTTCAAAAGTTTGGGGTCAGTACATTTTTATTCTTTCTTTTTTTGAAAGAAATGAATACTTTTATTCACCAAGGATGTGTTACATTAATGTAAAAAATTATCGCATAGATTTACGTTGTTAGAAAATATTTATACTCTGAATAAATGCTGCTTTTTTTAACTTGTTATTCATCAAAGAATCCTGAAAAAAAAAAAAAAAATCACAGGTTCCAAAAAAATATTTGGCAGCAACATTGATAATTCTAATAATATAGGTTTCATTATATTTCCAGTTGGTAAAACTAAACTAAAAATAGAATAGCTTTTCATTTGATATTTACTTTCTCATAAAGACAATGACTTCAGGCAACAACTTGGATAACTACTTGTGGTAAGCCTTCCAGCACAAAAAACAAACAAACAAACAAACAAACAAAAAAAAAAGCTATTCACTGCATCAGTTAGGTTTAAAAGAATTGCTGCCAAACATGCCAGAAACATACTAATCACTGGAATAATGATCCAATTTGCTTATTTCAATCCAAATGCTGATTTATTTTGGCCAGGCAGTGTATTTTAAATTCATTTTACAAGTTTTAAAATTGGACTGTCACTTATTACATTTATTTAGAAAATAGTTTATTCTCTCAGTGCTTCATGCAGGATCTTAATCACATCACAGATTATAAATGCCAGACTCACTTACCCTGCTCAGACTGGTCAATGGAGTCAATTCAGACGCGACTGATGATGTGAATCCAGAGAGAATCTGGAGAAGAAAAACAAGAGAACAAGAGAACAAGAGAACAATAGATCAGAAACAATCAGACTGTAGAGCAGCGGCCCTCAGGACATTATCTGTGGCCTGTGTGTTGTTGTCAGCTATGAGTTTACAGTGGTTTAAATGTTTATTTCATAATAATTCATAATTATTTCACAATGTGAAGTCGATTTTGCAATGATGTCAGCCTGATCATTTCTTATAAATAATATGATCTTTTGGTTTAAACCCATCAAGCAGCAAAAAAAAAAAAAAAAGAAAATCTAATGAGATAAAGCATCTTTTATTTATAAAGCATTTTATAAAGCACCTGGATTATCAAAATTATATATCAAAAACTCACATATAATGTACTCATCCCCTTGTCATCCAAGTTGTTCATGTCTTTCTTTCGTCAGTGGTAAAGAAATTATGTTTTTTGAGGAAAACATTTTAGCATTTTTCTCCATATAATGGACTGATATGGTGCGCAGAGTTTGAACTTCCAAAATGCAGTTTAAATGTGTCTTCAAATGATCCCAGCCGAGGAAGAAAGGTCTTATCTAGCAAAATAATCGGTTATTTTCATGAAAACAAAAAATGCAATTTAAATACTACTTAATCTCAAACGCTCGTCTTGTCTTGCTCTCCCTGAACTCTGTGTATTCTGGCTCAAGACAGTTCCGGGTACAAAAAACTCCAGTCTTTTTCAAAGTGAACATGCAAAATCAAGATCAAACACCCTCTTTGCAAAAACATGGTAAAACAGCAAAAAGGGCAGCGATAAAGGGCGATTTTGAAGTTGAGGGAGAACATGAGGTGTTGAGGAGTTGATGAGGAGTTTTTCGACATACACTGCCATGGACCAGAACAAAACAGAGTTCAGGCAGAGTAAAACAAGATGAGTGTTTGCCATTAAAAAGTATATAAATTGCATTATTTTTATGAAAATAACCGATTGTTTACAGCATTTGGAGCTGTTTGAAGCTGCATTTAAACTCGCGGCACCATTGCATTCCACTATATGCTGAAATGTTTTCCTCAAAAAACTATTTCTTTACGACTGAAGAAAGAAAGACATGAACATCTTGGATGACAAGGAGGTGAGTACATTATCTGTAAATCTTTGTTCTGGAAGTGGACTTCTCCTTTAAGGCTAAAGAGATTCTAATACTGATAGTGAGAGTTTGCGTGAAATGTGTGCGTTTTGTCCTCTCACCGGTGTGCTGGCGGCTCCTCTCTCTGACGGCGGTATCATGTCAGGCGTCAGACTCTGAGGAGGATCCACTCCTTTCACTTTCTCCTGAATCAGGTGCATCGCCAGACAGAACTGCTCTTTGGTGAGTTTGCCGGTACGCTGAGTGTCCGCCAGTGACCTGCAGACCAAAACAAAGAAAACAATGCTTCTATGAAAACAATAACGTGTAACACCATCACAAATTCTTTTGCACAAAAAGTTCATTTTGCAAAGACAAGGATATATTTAAAAAGGCCGAGGGTGAATTTAGGAATGAGATTGCATTTGACGGTTTAATCCAAACTTGATTGTCTCACCATATGTGTGCCAGGACACTCTGAGGCAGCCGTGAGTTCATGAAGATATCCTTCACTTCACCTCCTCCAACCATCCCATCAAAATCAGAGTCTGCCAGCTCAAAGATCTCCTCGTACTGCTCTCTGTCTTCCGCTGGCACCACCCAGTGATCAGACGACGGCTGCTAAGACAAATATAGGGGATGTTTGGAAAAGCATACGACTCATATGTGTATACTAAGTACATTTATATATTTTTTTTATATTATCAGGATGCAATGGATCCATCATCTGCATTAATAGAAAAATTGTTACAACTAGTTAAGTTGTTTTTTATTTACAATAAAACTAAATCTAAGTTGCATGTACAAAATAAATTTACTAAAATGCATTTGAAATACATTTATTACATGCTAAGCATACTGCAAAAACATCTACATATTTATGTACTGTAATTTCAGCATACTAAACTGGTCTGCTAAATTTTTGTGCTTAGTGCACTTCAATTGTGCGCAAAGGTAAAGACAAACTGAAGTGTATTTGATTGTGCTGAAGTGGAACTATTACAAGTATACTTTAAGTACACTTTAAATATCTTGCATTTAACGACTTTAAAGATATTGTTCAAAATCATACAACCCTCATCAATAGCGACATTAAAACACATTTTAGACTTAATATTAATGTGCATTGTGCAAAAGTCATACTCCAAATAAAGTTTAGTTATAATTTTATAATTATATCAGTAAGTCTCAAGCTATATGTCTAACTATACTTAATTTGAAGTAAATGTATTTTAAGTATATATCTTTTTTACTAGGGTAGTATTGCACAGTTACAATAGAATGTATATCAATTCAAATTTCTACTACATAGTCTGAATAAAAACATTACAAATAGATGCATTCTTAACTTATACATTTCTAGAAGAAGTTTAAAAATCTTGTCGAATTTAATAGAAAATGGTACATGTAGAAATCATTTTGATCAGTGTAACTTTAGTATTATTTATATACTATTATATTCTTTTTATATTTTAAATTAAATTGTTTTTATACTTTCAGTTTTCATTTTTATTTACATTTTTGCAATTTTGTGTAATAATTTTTACTATACTTTAACTACTACATTGGTTAAATTCAATGCTATTTGAATTTTAATTTTAGTTTCAGTTATTTTTTGTTTTTATTTATTTTATTTCCAGTTAGTTATTTTGGTGCTTGAATTTAAACTAAACTACAACTAGAAAGGTTTTTCATTTAATATTTTACTTAAGCTTTATTTTTAGTTTTTTGATCATTATTCTGATATTGAATATTATGATTCATCTAGTTGATTTTTATATGTGTGGACTATCTCTTCTAATGCACAACATCACTCGTTAAAACAAATATGCAAAATATGAAGTTTGCATACTGTTTTACATACTATTAATTTAATAGTATATGTAGTACACTAATATTTGTTTTAAAATGCATTCACACTTGTGCACAAATAGCAAATCCCAAATCTTTTTTGCTGTCTTGCTGCTCATTAAGCTTACAGTGAAAGTCATTTGAATTAGAAAATTATAATATCTTGGTTTCTGTATAGGTTTAGTCATTGAGTAACTAATAATGAACTGTATGACTTGGTCAAACACCTGTGGGTTGTTTAACCTTTCCAAACAACACAGAAAATCACGCACAGACAAACTTTCCCTTTTAAAATCAGTGTATTATTGTGTAGTAAACTCTGTAAACATGAGGACTACAGCTCCAGGAGCTGATAAGAATGTGGCTGGACCAGTATCATGAGTGTTAGATCAAGATTGACAGGTTTACAAGCAGCACAACTGCTTTGGTGTTCACCTGTGTGAGTGTTTGAAGCAGCGGAGGCGTCGGGGTGGAGCGCTTGAATGAGTTTGACGGAGACAGGTTTGTGCTGCTACTCAGAGGACTCTTGGAAAGCGCCGCCGTGGGCCGCAGGTTCTCCTTCAGGAGGAACGGACTAGAGGGAAGAACAGGAACGGATCCCGGAAGAGAGCCTGCGATCTTCTTCCGCTTGGATGGAGGGATGAGAGTGGTGGGGAGGGTTGACGGCACAGGCTCCTTCTCTCTGGCTGCATAAACCAGGTGCATCGCCTGTAAAAAGCAAATGATATGAACTTCTTTCCTACAGTGGACAAAATGAGCGTTGGGATTTCTCCTGATTTTTCAACAACCGGCCTGTCACTGATAATAACATCCACAAATACTCTTTAATCTTTCTGACATATACATTACACACTCAACAATGTGAATAACATTAAATAAAGTAACAAGACACATGATTTGAAGAATCTAGAGGTTTGATCACATCACTAACCCTAAACTACTACTAATAAACTACTAATAAACACATGGTATTTTGTGGGATGCATCAACTGACTCACCACTGAAAACTCATCTTTATCCAAGTGTCCATCTTTGTCAATGTCGCTGAGATCCCAAATCTACAAAACAGAGAAAGAAATGTTTAAAAAAACATTTACATAATTATAAAACTTATGTATGAATATACATTAGAGGTCAAACGTTTCCATCCCCCTTTCAGAATCATTCAAAATGTTCATTATTTTACCAAAATTATAGGGGTCATACAAAATGCATGTTATTGTTTATTTAATACTGACCTGAATAAGATATTTCACACAAAAGGTGCTTACATATAGTCCACAAGAGAAAATAATAGCTGAATTTGTAAAAAATTTTTTTGTTTGTTTAGTTATAGTTGTTTGAGTCCTGAACAGATAAACTGCTGCTGTTCTTCAGAAAAATCCTTCAGGTCCCACAAATTCTTTGGTTTTCCAGCATTTTTGTGTATTTGAACTTTTTCCAAAAATGACTGTATGATTTTGACATCCATCTTTTCAGATGGAGGACAGGTTCAAACACTCACTGATGCTTCAGCAGGAAACACGATGCATTAAGAGCCGGGAGGTGAAAACTTTTGAACAGAATGGAGATGTGAACATTTTTCTTATTTTGCCTAAATAGAATATTTTTTTCATTTAGTACTGCCCTTCAGAGGCTACAGAAGATGGTTACATGTTTCCCAGAAGACAAAATAAGTTAAATTTACCCTGATCTTCAAATGCAAAAAGTTTTCACCCCCGGCTCTTAATGCATCGTGTTTTCTTCTGGAGCATCAGTAAGCATTTGAACCTTCTGTAATAGTTGCATATGAGTCCTTCAGTTGTTCTCAGTGTGAAAAGATGGATCTCAAGATCATACAGTCATTGCTGGAAAGGGTTCAAATACACAAAAATGCTGAAAAACCAAAGAATTTGTGGGACCCAAAGGATCTTTCTGAAGAACAGCAGGCAGTTTATGTGTTCAGGACAAACAAGGGACCCATGAACAACTATCACTAAACAAAAACACAACTGTGGATCATTCCGGCAACAACACAGTATTAAGAATCAAGTGCATGTAAACTTTTGAACAGGCTCATTTCTTATAAATTCAACTTTTATTTTCTCTTGTGGACTATATGTAAACGTTTTTATGTGAAATGTCTTATTCAGGTCAGTACTAAACAAACAACAACATGCATTTTTTATTATTATCCCTCGTTTTGGTAAACTAATTAACATTTTTATTGATTTTTATTGATTCTAAACTTTTGACCTCAACTGTACTAAAAGGTCTAAACTATACTAAAAAGTATGCCAAATATTAGCAATATTAACATTTGTTAATGTTCTGTATCAGTCTAAATTGGTCCATTTTGTAACAAATAATATAAAAAGTAACATTATACTTTTTAATTATATATACAATTTCATTCAAACATTTGTGGTCAGTATATTTTTGAAAGAAATCCCTTCTGCTCATCAACGCTGCATTTATTTGATCAAAAAAATACAATTTTGTAAAATATTATTACACTTTAAAATTACTGTTTTCTATTTGAATGTATGTTAAAATGTAATTTATTCCTGTGATCAAAGCTGAATTTTCAGCATCATTACTCCAGTCTTCAGTGTCACATGATCCTTCAGAAATCATTCTAATATGCTGATTTGCTCCTCAAGAAACATTTATTATTCCTATCAATTGCACTGCTTCATATTTTTGTGATGAATGGAAAGTTCAAAAGAACAGCATGTATTTAAAAAAAGAAATATTTACTAAGACTATAAGTCTTACTTTTTAATTTTTGCTAAATTTATTTGAATTAAATTTCAATATCAGGAAACACTAACTTGTCTCAAGTGTCTATATCAGTGCAAGCCTACTATAAAGTAAAGCGGACATTCACCTTTCCAAGTACATCGAGAGGCAGGTTCGAGTTCATTAGGACTGGTTTCACTTTATCACCTGACAGGAGCCCACCAACTGGAGACAGACTCTCAAATATCCCATCATACTTTGCTTTATCCTCCGGCTGGTGAAGCCAAATACAATAGAAAACAGTCAGTGAAGTGCAGTGACAAAATCTGAGACTAATTAAATGAGTTTTCCATCTCAAATCTTTTATTCCAGTAATTCTGTACCTTTATTGTCCAGCTGGAATCAGCAGCAGAGGTTGTGATGTTCAGGGACGGGCTGCCGGCATCTCTCTAAAAAAAAAAAAAAAAAAAAAAAAAAAAAAACACACGGCATCGCAGAAATTTACATGTATTTGATTTAACAGATGCTTTTAAGTCAAACAACTTACAAATCAGCATGCAAACACAAGCAATTAACTGTCAACATCAGCTACCGTATTCAACAGGATGACAGTGATTTGAGATATTTTCAGCGTGTGACACAAACAAGTGTTATTTACAAACCATAACACTCAGCATTTCACCACATCTTTATTTATACATGTGCTATTCAGATAAAATCTACAGATAAACGTATGTGGATGACTGAATTTTCACTGCGGTTATCCAATGTGCCATACTCACAAATTTAGGGATGGGTGCAGAGATGTTCTGGCTTAAACTGTTTAGACTGACATCACTTCCTCCTTGAGCAGACGCCACCAGCCTCAGAGCAGTGAAGAAACCCTTAAAAGAGATTACAGTTAAACCAGGGTTATTAACAGTTAATTAAAGCTAAGAAATAAAAAAGAAAAACATTTTCAAGAATTAAAATAAAAAAAATTACAAAAAAAAGTAAATACATTTTCATTACTTAAAATAAATAACATTTAGCGCTGTCACGATTAATCGCATCCAAAATACGTTTTTGTTAACAAAATATGTAATGTGTAATGTGTATATTTATTATGCATATATAAACACACACATATACAGTATATATTATTTACACGTATTTACCTGTATATATTTTTATTGATATAATTAATATTATATATAAATATATTTAATATATAAACCCAACATACTTTTCTTAAATATATACATAATATATGTTAATCGCGATTAATAGTTTCACAGCACTAATAACATTTTACCAACATTTAAATGAAAAATAAATAACTTATTTTATTATAGCTAGCTGCTAAGGCAAGATTTCTCATTTTCATTGAGTTTAACTTGACGTACTAAAATAAATAAAAAATAAAACTGAAATAAAATAAATAAATAAATAAAACTACTAAAAATTTAACAAAAATTAAAATGAAATCAGAAAACACTAATAACACTAGAATAATATCTTAATTACACTAAAATCAAAATATAATTAACTAAATCCATAAAACCATTTTTTTTTAATTTTGTAAAATTTGAACAATAATAAGGCTTTATGAAATGTATTACTTTTATGAAAATCTATGTTGTCTGTATTTTTTCTGTGTTTTATGATTGAATACAAATTCATAATTAAAGTGGATGCATAAAACTATGACAACATAATTCATCTTTTAAACTAAAAGATAAATTAGTTTAAATTAAAACATGGACAAAAAAAGTGTGATATTCTGTGATATTCCTTCAAATTATATTTTAATAAACTGCATTATTATTACTTTGAGAAGTCTATTGTACAAAGTTAAACAAAACTTTTATTTTGGTGGGGTTGTAGCTTTTTTTTTTTAGACCAAAATCTGGCTCAGCCAGACTAATAAATGTGGAACTGTTAACTTTCCATTAAACACAATGGTGAAACTGTACAAACAGGATTTAAGACTCCAAATAAATGAAGAGCTGATATAAATTAAAACAACATCAAAGATCAATCATAATGGAAAGCTACTGTATCTAATTGTATAAAGGCCTATTCTGACAGAAAACAATGGCATTTACCTTTTTATCCAAGTAACCTTTTCTCTCTGTGTCTGACAGATCCCAGATCTGTACAGAAAGGAAAAACAATAATTATCCACCAACAATTCCAGCGCTGCATCTCAAGGCTTTCAGACGTTCAGTGATGTGATCATTTTCTCTCACCTGACCCAATGTGCTGTCCGAAAGCCCAGATTTCTTTAAGAACTGAGCGGCTTCTGCAGCTCCCACTTTCCCAGTGTTTCCCGGATCCACCTGCAACAAACACAACAGGCATCAGTGTGTGATGAACAACACATCATCAATATCAGCCAATATATCGATATTATACTTGACATTAAAAGCAATGATATCAGGGCTTTATTGATTCCATATAAAACAGCAATGGTAATGTCTTGACATTTTTATAAAGGTAACTCCTTAAGTAAAAGTTTAATTAATTTACCTGTCTGTAGAAGCTCTCATATGCAGGGTTTCCACTTGATAACTGCATAAATAGGAAAGAAATTGAATAAAAAGAACAGTAAAATTATAATACTTATAATACAATAATGCTTCAACATAGTTGTTTAACAAAGAAGAATACTTCTAAAGCATATATTAACTTTAGATAATTCAACATAATACACTATTAACAGCAAACGTTGTATCTGTTATCATTATTTATTAGCTCTTAGCTAACATGAATTATAGATAATAAATAGATGTATTTTAATAACTAACTTAGGTTAACTAATTGGAGTTTACTATAAAGTGTTATAAAAAAACAAGTGTATATGTCAAATCTATGTCTGTGTCAGAGAAAAAGAAAAACCAAAAAAAAAAAAATTCTACAAAATGATTTTTGGACTATCATTAATATATTTCCTCTTTTGACTTTTAAGTACATTTCCATTCATTCTCACTCATTTCCATCCTAATGTTTTAATACCGATTTTGGTTGCAATTTTTATTATGCATGATTCTCAGGAGATTACATATGATTTTACAATACTGCCATCATGAATAAACTAAAATGACTATTGTTAATTTGGCTTGAGAAAGTTAACTTACTGATCTACTATTTAAGACTATTATTCTTCTACTTCTGAGCCAAATTTCGGTATCTGTCTCCTCCTAGAGCTTTCAAGCTGGAACCACCAAACTCGGTCCAGACCTTCAGACTGGTCTGACTCGGTGTGCTGTATCTTTTCAGACTGATCCGGCTTACGGTTTTCATAAACCAGACTATCAAAACCACCAAAAATCCCATAGACTTACATTGACGGAATGTTCAAATGAGCAACACTCTTCAAACTCCCAGAATCCCTTGAGGCTCAATCAAGCTTCCCTTCTGTGTGCTATTTCTAGTCCCTTTACACTCATTTAAGCTTCCGCTCTAATATTTCTAAACTATCTAGCTAAGTCATGCTAGAAACAAGCTAGTAATTTGCTAATCATGCTAACAACATGCTAGTAACATGCTAACCATGTTAGAAACATGCTAACAAAATTCTAGTAACATGCTAATCATGCTAACAACATGCTAATTATGTTAGAATCGTGCTAGCAAAATGCTAGTAACATGCTAATCATGATAGAAAAATGCTAACAACGTGCTAGTAACATGCTAATCATGCTAACAACATGCTAGTAACTTGGTAATCAAGCTAGCAACGTGCTAGTTACATGCTAATCATACTAGAAACATCCTAACAATATGCTAGTAACGTGCTAACCATGCTAGCAACGTGCTAGTTACATGCTAATCATACTAGAAACATGCTAACAACATGTTAGTAACTTGCTAATCATGTTAGAAACATGCTAGCAACATGCTATTAACATGCTAATCATGCTAATAACTTGCTAATCATGCTAACAACATGCTAATTATGTTAGAATCATACTAGCAAAATGCTAGTAACATGCTAATCATGATAGAAACATGCTAGCAACATGCTAGTAACATGCTAATCATGCTAACAACATGCTAATTATGTTAGAAACATGCTAACAACATGCTATTCAGGTTGAAGCACGATAGTAACTTGCTAGTCATGTTAGCAACATGCTAATCATGCTAGCAAAATGCTAGTAAAATGCTAATCATGATAGAAAAATGCTAACAATGTGCTAGTAACATGCTAATCATGCTAACAACTTGCTAGTAACTTGGTA
This sequence comes from Labeo rohita, assembly GCF_022985175.1. Lineage (NCBI taxonomy): Eukaryota > Metazoa > Chordata > Actinopteri > Cypriniformes > Cyprinidae > Labeo > Labeo rohita. Next base: position 37,323,893 of record NC_066870.1, read on the forward strand.
ATCATGCTAGCAACGTGCTAGTTACATGCTAATCATACTAGAAACATGCTAACAACATGTTAGTAACTTGCTAATCATGTTAGAAACATGCTAGCAACATGCTATTAACATGCTAATCATGCTAACATCATGCTAATAACTTGCTAATCATGCCAGAAACATGTTAGGAACTTGTTAATCATGCCAGAAAGCAGAAATCATGCTAGCAACATGCTATTCATGCTAGAAACATGTTAACAACAAGCTAGTAACATGTTAGCCATGTTAAAAACATGCTAGTAACAATGTAATCATGTGCGAAACATGCTATCAACATGCTAATCAGGTTAATCATGCTAACAACATTCTAGTAACTTGCAAATTATGATAACAACATGCTAATCAGCCTATAAAAATACAAGCAACAAGCTAATCAAGCTAAAACATGTTAACAACATGTTAAATCATGTAAGCAATGTGTTAAATCATGCTAGCTGCTTCCATACTATTACAACTGCTTCAAACTTTCAGGCTAGGCTTTCTCAAGCCAACTTAAAGTTTGTTATCAAACTTTACTCATCTAGTTTGGTATTACAGTAATGGGAAGGGCAGGGTCTGTGGGCATCGATGACGTCACAGGATGAAAACATAGGTTTCTCTCGTTAAAGAAAACGTACACAAACGGGCTGTTGACACAACACTAAATCAGAATACTGTTTCTGAACGAAATTCTAAACAATTCACTGACAGGAATCATATAAATAACACTGTTCGGTTTCGTAACGCTGCTGCACAAACAGCTGTCACGACATAAAGACAGTCAAAAAGTTGCAAAACAGCGGCCTTGAAAGCCCAAACCAGTCAGTAATCAATTACTGGACTTTATTAAAATACACAGCGAGGCAAAAGTGGAAAAAAAGCTGAGAAATATTCACTAACAACAACCGATAACTGCGCCCGTCTCACAGGAGAGCCCAACTTCCGTGCTTTTACACCTAAACAAGACCCTAAGGGCATTTTCTACAACTAGAAAACATAATCTAGATAAATCCTTTGAAAATGTATATTACATTTTAGTTTTAATCAAACTTTTAAAGTCATTACCTGACTGAGCGGTGTGAGCGCCGCCATATTTCCTGATTCACGAGCACGCGCACAGGAGTCCGTCTCGTGAACGCGTACAGCCAATGTCAAATGTGAAATAATGAGTTACTGATTCATTAAAGATCGTATTTTTGGTGTGATACAGCTTGTTTATTTCACTAAATTAATTGTACTTCAGTTGTTTTTAAGTTATTAACGTTATTCTCAAGTTAGGTCTACTAAATGACGTCGCTCTGAAACAAATGTACGAATGTCGACAAATATTTAAACAGTTAATTATTTATATTATTAATCTAAAATGCAAAAGAATCAGGTAAAAAGCATACAAAACATATTGCAGAACAGAAAATATCATGAAAATAATTAGTTAAATTATATATGTAAAACTATGTTATGAAAGAATATGTGAAGAGTTTACTGTAGTAAAATGAAGCAAAGAAAAGCAGAAAAGAAAAAAATGTACATTTATTCAATGTTCTTCTGATTTTTTTAAGGCAAGAAACTGCAGGTGAATAGTGTAAAAAATAACTATTAGTTATCACCTTACTTGCCCAGTTGATTGATTACATTAATAATTGCAAACATTTTTGCATTACAAGTTTTTTTAATATGCAAATGAGGCATTATTTAATGAAGTATGCGCTAATTTGCATAAATGTCTAGTACAAAAATGTAAACACCGGATGAAGTCAGTTTTAACATTCTTGTTTCTTTTTTTTTTGATATTAGAGTTAAATTTTTTTACAGAGGAAATTTTGGGCTTATTTTTGTCACTCCATAATTCAGAAAATACTTAGAACAGACAGAAAACAATATATTTTCACAGTTTTGTGAATATATGTATATAATGTAATAATCAAGTAAATTATATATGAACAAATCCCTCCGTAAAAACCTTCAGGATATAGACAGGAATAAAATTGTAAAGTTTGCTGTGTATAATAAGTGCTACTATAGTGGTTCAGTGCAGGAGAAAAAAACTTTAAAAATATGTTTTATAATTATGTGCTATAAAAGAAACACCTAACAGTGTCTTTTGGATGTTTTCTTTCCATTAGTCTGAAAAAACACTTTATGAAAAACCAAGCTTAAATTTCACACTTGACAGATGCATGACAAAACTGTTTTTGCCTGCAGTGTCTCCCCTTAAGAGAAACAGTCTTAAGAAATCCCTTTGTAAAAACCTTAAGGATATAGACAGGAATAAAAATGTAAAGTTTGGTGTGTGTAAGTAGTACTTTAGTGGAGATTTATGGCTCAGTGTAGGAGAAAAAAAAAACTCATTTTGAGAAAACTGCCTTTAAAAATGTTTTGTAACTGATAAAGTGCTATAAAAGAAACACTTGACAGTGTCTTTTGGTCGTTTTCTTTCCATTAGTCTGAAAAAATGCTTTATGAAAAACCAAAAAGCTCAAAATCTCACACTTGACAGATGCATGACAAAACTGTGTTTTTGCCTCCAGTGTCTTCCCTTAAGAGAAACAGTCTTAAGAAACACTTAGGAAATAGTCAGCATTCTGCTGTAAAATGTCTCCATCTTGTGTACCAGATTTGTAAAAGCATGACATATAGAAAACTGATGTGAAAGGAATTAAGAATGGGACTCAATTTGCTAAATCAGTCAGCTTTTTCATTATAGAATACGTGGTGAAAATAATGCAAGCAGCTACCAGAAACAACCTAAACATGCATTAGCCTCTAATTGCTTATTTGACTAATTTTGTGCAGTTCAAATGATGAAAAAATGATTAAATAACGTCTGTGGAATATCCTCAGTGAAATTTACGCAAATCATACAGTGTACATGAAGAGTTCATTTGCAAAAAAAGGTAACTCTGTTTTTAACATTTTTCAAAAATCATGATTAATCTTAGTTAAACTACAGTTGGGCTATTTTGATTAGATAAAAAATAACTAAAAATACAGCTAACTAACAAAACATAATAAAAACATGATTTTTGGAAATGTTAATAAAAAAAAAAAAACACAGCCATAAGTAGCACAGGTATATTTGTGGAAATAACCAAAAATACATAGTATGGGTCAAAATTATCGATTTTTCTTTTATGCCAAAAATCATTAGGATATTAAATAAAGATCATGTCCCATGAAGATATTTTGTAAATTTCCTACCGTAAATATATCAAAACGTAATTTTTGATAATATGCATTGCTAAGAAGTTCATTTGGACAATTTTAAAGGTGATTTTCTCAATATTTTGATTTTTTTGCACCCTCAGATTCTAGATCTTTAAATAGATGTATCAAACACCTGCACTGTTTTAAGTCTTCTTATGGGAGTTTGTGACGATTTGAAACTGGAAAACTTTCTTAACCGGGATCCAGTTTCAGATTTTTAAATGCTATTAATTTTTGTGGATGAGCTTTCATGTTGCATATACACACTTATTCGCTAAACCACACAAGAGTGAGTATTAGTCAGAAAAGTTTCTGCAGATAAAGATGATTAACAAACATTTTGGAGAAATGATGAATTCATAAAATGTATATATTGGAAATGTGTAATGTGTAAACATGTACACGTTTAGATATCTTTATTTTGATCTAATAACCAACTTCTGTGCATGTTTTGATTATAAAACCATGATGTGCTTAAATTCACAAAATATCACAAGTGCATGTACAATAAAGTTATTTATTAAAACTTTGGCATTAATTACAACTCTCAACATGTAAAAAGGTGGTCTGATGTCACTAAACAGGATTTTCAGCACGAATCCAATTTGAACATTTGGGGTTTAGTTCACAGTGTGTAGACAGCTAGTTCATTTTAATGAATCTTTGCAAATATTACCACATCCCTTATTGTAGCTCATTTATTTTCAAGTAACGAAAGATTTTATTAAAAAAAAAAAAAAAAGAAATTACATCAGCTACAAACTGAACATCTCAAATATTACTGTCACTGATAATCTGAAAGGTAAAACACTCAAACTGCAAGACATTTGTAATAAATAGAGCTGGAAAATAAAAGGAATTTTACTGAATATCTTGTTTAGGAGATTAATAACAACCACAGTGCATATACTGTGGAAAGAGAACAAAACTAAATCATCAGTGCCAAAGAAACATTATGTCACTGTAAAATTCTTTTGCACTACCGTACAAACATTCAAAGGTCCTCATTGATGAAATACAAGCAGAGTGTTTGTAGGTTTTCCCAACAATTTACACAAAAAATGATTTTGTTCTGCTCATGTTTCACAAATGAGGACTATAGTTTGAAACCCAGCCTGTGATCGGATTCATCTCTAATTAATAACAATAGGGCGAAAATCACCATCCTCTACTATTCCGTTTCATTGCACTTTGCGCTCATCACATTCCTGCAATGTGGAGAAACAACTGTTCAAGCTGTGAACTCTGTAACATTCTGTACTGTAAAATGGAAGTCTGTTTCCAAAAAAACCCATAAATAAATAAAAACATAACTCTGCACTGCAAAAAATGCTTTTTTGGTCTTGCTTCCAGCCCAGATATCTAAAAATTCTTAAAACAAGAAGGATTTACTAGACAAGTAAAAAATGGTCTTGTTTTCAGGAAAAACATGTCAAAATGATGTTAGCTTTTGCTTGAAACAAGCAAAATAGTCTGCCAGTGGGGTCAGCAAAATAATCTTGTTTTCTGTTTGAAATAAAATTATTTTGCTAATCCTTTGGGCAGATTATTTTGCTTGTTCAAAAATTTTAAATCCTTTTTGATTTAAGAATTTTTAGATATCTGGGATGGAAACAAGACAAAAAGCATTTTTTGCAGTGTGACTTTTTATGTCACAGTTCAGACTTTTCACAATTCGGAAGGAAAAAAAGTCTGAATTGCAAGATATAATATATAAGTATTGTGACTTTTCCCCCTTGGAATTCTGCGTTTTTTGTTTCCACTACAGAACAAAAAAATAAAAAAGGTAAATGTGACTTTATATCTCATATTACAGATTTTTCCCTCAGTTTGTATCTCACAATTCTGACTTTATATCTCTTATTTTTGAGTTTATATCTTATATGTTTTCTAAGAATTTTGAGTTTATATCTCAGAATTCTTACTCATTTCTCAGAAGTGTGAGACAGAAAGTCCAAATTGTGAGATGTTCATCTGAATTGTGAGATAAAAAGTTGGAATTATCTTTATGTTTGTATTCAGTGGTAAAAACTGACTTCCATTGCTATAACTAATTCAAGTAAACTTCATGAATTTCATCTAGTTCCTTCAAACTAACTGAACATAACTGACCCCAACAACATTAACTAATATGGGCATTGATTTTACAAACATGAAAGGCACAATAACCTGATCATAGATCAGTATTAAAAAAAAAAAAAAAAAAAAAAAAAATAATGTTGAACATTTCAGACTCCTGGGACTGCAGAAAACTCTTCAATAACAACAAAACTGGCTCATTAAGAAACAATGGTCGCAATTTAAACGTATGGGTTGAGAACTTCCGGTCGCCCTTTTGCCCCGTGTGACATCATCACGACATCATCGCCGACTTCAAAGGGCGTCGCGTTTAGAATGAATGCACTGCAGTCGTTTCCCTGGCAACCACGGAATGTGGACGGTAATCTGCTTCCCGCTTTACAGTTCGTCTTTAGGAAGCGCGTCGTCGTTGTCTCCTTCCTCCTCTGGAGGCTCTTCTGTCTCGTCTTCCTCCTCTTCCTCCTCTCCTTCATCCTCCTCCTCCTCCTCATCTCCTGCTTCTGTGCTCTGTTCCTTGTTCTTCTCCTCTTCCTCTTTGCGTTTCTTCTCATCTTGTTCCTCCTTCATTTTCTTCTCGGGAGCCTGTGGAAAGACGGACAATTTAACATGTATTTTTATTGCATATTCACTAGCTCTCTTTACTCTTACGCAGTAATGTCACATCTCGTACCTTTGTAGCACCCCACGTTTCATTTCCGAACTCCTCAGCTGCCTTTACGTCATCTGCGATGAGGAAGTTGTCGAAAATAGTGCCGGATTTTACCTGGAGTGACAAACAGATAGAGAAACATGTTGGCGTCTGCTGCGTTTCTTACAATGAACTGAATTTGATAAAGAGGGAAAAGCGCCACTTAGTGGTTTAATGTGCAAACACTGCATTAAGTGTGATAACACTTTGACACATCAGCATGTACTGACAAAAAGTCATATTACCAGTTCTAAAATAGACTTCCTCTTTCCAAACTTGCTATATATGTGTTTACAATCAACTAAACTAAACCGAAACCATAAATTGTTACTTGAAAGAAGATAAATGATAACTGAAATGAAATAAAACATTACAAATATTTCTCATTTATATTTACTTTAACTTGATCAAATAAACTAAAACTTAAAAATAAATTATATAGGCATACTGTATTTAAAAAAAACTAAAAAAAAAATGCTAAAAACACACAACAAAATTACTAAAACCTTAACTAAAATTAAAACAGAAAATATAAAAATAAAAAGCAATTCAAAATATTAATAAAAAATTAATTTGTTAAATAATAATATTAAAAATAAATGTGGCTAAAAAAACAATAATAAATAAAATGAATAAATAAAAAATATGTATTTGAAGATATTTAGTGTATTCTAATATTTAGCACTGTTATGATTCTATTATTAATATAAATATAAATAGAATTAATAATAATAATAATAATTAATTATAACATAAATATAATTAATATGAAAGTTTGAATTAGGTTTTTTTTTTTTTTCATATTTTCCATTTTGATTAAATTTAGTTACATTTCCAATCATTTTTTTAAATGAATTTTTAATGTATCTATATAGTTTTATAGCATTTTATTTCTGTTTTAATTTTAATCATTTTACTACATCAAGTTAAACTAAATGAAAATCAAAAAATGTTTACTCGGCAACTAGATGAAATAAAATAAGTTTATGTTTTTTTTGTTTGTTTTTTTATGTTTAATTCCAGTCAAAATATATTTTATTTCAACAATCTTTAATGATTTCAGTTAACCCTGATATTTAGTAATTCCTCTGAAATAATGGTGTGAAACCATCATTTCAGTCAAATAGTCACTGCTGTAAAATAGACTGAAAATGTTTAAAGCAAGAATTAAAATTTAATAAAAATCTAGCTAACTGGCTAAAAAAACAGACCTGGCCTAAATTAAAAAATTGGGTTATTTAGTCGAAAACTGAGGACTTGACAACTTCAAGGCATCTTACCTGCCAGAGGTCGAGCCCAATGACTCCAATGTTGTCGAATTTGTAGATCTCGGCATCAGGATTGTATTCAGGGTTGTCGATTTCAGGATGCACCCAGGCGCCCTTGTAGTTGGGGTTGTCGATCTGTTTGGGTTTCCACTCACCCTGGATCAGAACACAACAATAAATGAATATCAGAGGTCTGGAACGCTGTGGAAGCATCTTGATGAAGCATCTTCAAGCATGTCAATCTGTACCTTGTACTCTGGGTTTGGGATCATGGCAGGTTCCCATTCTCCATCCATATCCTCATCCCAGTCGTCTGGCTTCTTGGCATCAGGATCGGGAACGTTCTCGGGCTTATCCCAGTCCTGACAACAACAGACGGTCAGTGTTAAAAGATGAAACTGACCCAGCTATGCCACAGGTGATAAAAAAAACAAACTCAAACCTCAGGTTTGGTGTCAGTCTCGTCATCAATCTTGGCACGGTCGTCCCAGTCCTCAGGTTTCTTGGCTTCGGGGTCCTTGATTTTCTTTGGGGGCAGGAAGTCCCAGTCCTCCTCCAGAGAGCCGGACTCTACCTTCTCGTTGTCGATTTTCACCTCGTACGTCTGATCCGGATTCAGGATCAATGTGTACAAGTGAGTCAATTCATCATCCTGGAGAGAAAATGAGAGATTTCATTTAGAGACAATAAAAAGCACAATAAAAAATATTTTTGAAACTGAAAATATATTTACAACTTCATATGCCAAAATAAATTTCAGAGGCAAGAAATGACATTTCCAGTCTTGCATTCGCCTACATTTAGGCTTTATGTATTTAAGCTTCATTGCTTAATTTTATTCAAGCATGTTATACGTTCACATACAGAAAACAAAATGTGACATAGGTGAATACATTTTCTTGGATTTAAATATATAGAATAAAAAAAATATAATAAATAAACAAAAAAATTTTTATAAGAAATATTTTTAAGAAATATATTTTTATATTTTTTTAAAATATATTTTCAAAAATATATTTTAAAAAAATGCTCCAAAAATATATTGCTAATAAATATATAAAAAAATATTTAGCAAATATTTTTTGGCCATTTTTGTATATTTTGAAATATATTTAAGATATATTTTGAAAAGTTTTCACTCATCGCTTTATTTTATTTTAGAATGTTTTTCTTCAAATGTGACATATGTGAATGAATTTTCTTGGAGTGAAATACATGAAGTAAAATAAATAAATAAATAAATAAATATATTTTTTAAATTATTATTTAAAATAAATTATTTTATTTTTTTTTTTACTAATATTTTTTAAATATATACATTTATATTTTTTAAATATATTTTTAACAATCTATTAAAAAATGCTTCAAAAATATATTGGTAGAAAATATATCTTTTTTTACATTATTTTGTATTTGCATTTTTGTATATTTTAAAATATATTTAAGATATATTTTGAAAAGTTTTTATTCATTCAAATATATTTATATTTTTTAAATATATATTTTTTAAAAAATATACCAAAAATGCTCAAAAAATGTATTGGTAGAAAATGTATTTCAAAAAATACTTAGCAAATACATTTTTGGCCATTTTTGTATATTTAAAATATATTTAAGATATAGTTTGAAAAGTATTATTTTTTCTTTTTCACTGTATGAAAAATATACCAGTTTTTCTTTTTTATTTTAATAAAGTGTTTTACACATTAGAGATTATGTTTCTAAGCAGCTTCACATTTACAAACATGAAAATAGCAGTGGTAATTATTAAATGATGAAAAAATTCAATTTAAGCTGTAAAGCAGCTCAATTTCAGTCATTATCCAAATGTTGTTCTTGTCTGATAGTGTCAGTGCATTAAATCGATGATATTACTGAACATTAATTCTTTTAAAACCCCAGATTTACTTTCACTTTTTAACAGGAATTCACCTTGCATTTGATCTCTTTCTTGATGAGGTGGTTTTTGCCTTTGTAGTTAAAGATGACGTGAACCTTCTTGGTGCTGTAGCCGCAGATATCAGGCCCTGTTGAGAAGATTTAGACAGAAAAACATAAACAAATTGCCCATTTCCTATAATAAATCCAGGCGTTAACTAAAGAGTCTCGGTCGACGTACCGAACATGACGTAATACTGGGAGTCGCCGTGCATGTCAGCCTGGTTGAGATCAGCCGGGAAGACTTTCACGTATCCGCCTCCGCAGTCGATCTTCTGCTCGTGTTTGACGGTGAACTGGATGACCAGAGGTTTGCCCTCGTTGCTAAAGGGCTCGAAGCGGGCAGAGGTGGCGTAAAAACGGGCATCCTGACTGGTCTGCAAACCTGTTGGTGGACAAAGTCATAACGAAAGTGAAGCAAACTCAGCATTTGCTTCTTTGCTGAAGTTTTTAGGGATGCAAACACCTACCTTTGTCTTTCTCAGCATCTCCGTAGAAGTTTCCAGCGGTTAGTTTGAACTGGCCGTAGTCAGATTTGTGCTCTGAGTTCACCCATCGACTCTTCCAGGCATCTGTGAAGGCAGACAATAAAGTTAAAAGCAAAGAAATAAGGCTAAAACAAAAGTGAATGTAATTGTGAATGACGATGAGTTGAGAACAGATAAAAAGGGACATTTCACGCTAATATACAGTGTTTATGTTGTAAAATTAATCAATTATGAAACAAATTCATTTTCAGCTGTAAAGCAGCTCTACAGAGCTGAAATAAAATAAAATATGACTACCTTTCCAAAAGGAAATTGCATGCAAATAATACTTAAAATTACTTTATTGGCATGATTGTGTTTGTATAAAGTATTGCCAAAGCTTTATAAGGAAACAAGAAATTACAAGAAAAGGAAATGTACAATATAATAATAACAACAACAACAAACAACATTAGAACTGTATTAAAATAAGGTGATAAATAATAAATAGAAATATTATAAAAAATGATATGAATTAAAATGAAAATGGAAAGTATGGAAATAAAAAATTTAAACTATGAATAAAAACCACATGCTTAAAAATACTAAAATACTCCCACATACAGATATAATTAGGGCTGGATGATACAGATTAATAATAATAATAATAATAATAATAATAATAAATGTTGTAAATAATATAACAAAATATAATATAATAAATCTTGACAATAATAAGAAATAAAATAAATAAATGCAAAATATAAAGTAAAAATTCTGTTTATATACATATATATATATATATATATACATACATATGTACATATATATATATATATATATATATATATATACACACACACATATATATATACATATACATACATATATATATATATATATATATATATATATATATATATATATATATACACACATATACATATATACACATATATATATATATATATATATATATATATATATATATTTTTTTTTTTTATTAAAAGATATTATTAACATTTAGATATTTGGCCGTGTTATTTTAATATCTTTTAGATACTATTATTAATAGCTTGAATTAGTTTTTATTTTAATATTTTCCATTTTTATTTTAGGTAAAGTTTCAGTAATTTTCTGTTTTAGTTTTAATAATTTTAGTATATCAAGTTAAACTAAATGAAAATAAAAAATGTTCGCTTACCAACTAGCTGAAAAAAAAATTATAATACATTTTTTTTTTTATTTAAAAATGTAATTATTTAAAATTCCATTTAAGACAGTATGAAGGCAAAAAAAAAAAACATACAATACATTTATATCTCATCACTAGTTAACTTACTAACCCAGATTGTACAAGAAAGCATTTATCTATCTATGAACTTAAAGAGGAAACAAGATGAATTTATAAGGGTTGCAGGTCTAATCACATTCCACGCTCGTTTAATGATTGATATTTAAGGAAGTTTGTAGAATAACTTAAGAAACTTCCTGTTCTTGCAAACCCATTTGACAGACACATACAGTTTGCATGTGCTTTTGCAAGTTTTGCTTTCATTTGCACTCGCAAAACGTATTCCCTGATATTTTTGAACAAACAATTACATTTAAATACATATACATAAACACATCTTGTGCAAATAACAAAACCTTGAATAATGAATAATGACAGTATACTGTCCTGTGGTGTGACGTGCCATAAAATAATTTAAACAACCAATAGGATTTAGCCAACATCACAGCCGTGAAACATGATTTGATACTTTCTATTGCTGACCAGCTGCGGGGGTCTCAGTGGGCGTGGTTTTCGCATTCAACAGAGCATTTTATTGGACAACCATTTGGACACACCCCTGAGTGCAAGACGAGTCATCATAACTTTTGGTCCCTTGTCCGAGAATAGAAATCTTACCTTTATTTTTTACCTAAATTGTTTATTTTGTCAACTTTTATGAGTACACAAACATGCAGAAGGGCTAACTAACAATTCTTGATTTGAAATAAAAGATTTAAAATAAAAACAACAACTGCAGGACAAAAGTTAATGTATAAACAGCACATTTTAAGCTAAAATATTGATTTTACTTTTTTAAAAATGAATAATAATGTCAACAACCCATGTACCATAATGCACTTCTTCAGTAGTGCAACATACAATGTGCAATTGAAAGAAAGAAAGAACGATGCATCGTTGCTCATGGTTTCATTTTTGCTCTGGCAAACTATGATGCATAAACTAATACTGCTTAGTAATACGATTCACCTTCCAAACATATCAAAAGTGTAATTAAACATCACATTCTATTAATTATTCATTCGAAAACCCAATTTAATGTCACTTTTAACGTTGTGACCTACAAATCAACCATGACATGTAAGTTCAAATGATCCACTCACCTCCATCCAGAAACTGCTCTTTAAAGTACACCTCTGCATTGACAGCCAGTACCAATAATGAGGCACAAACAAGCTGGAATATTGTAATAATTTGCATTTTTGTTAATTTCAGGAATTAACCCCGCACACTCCCTCTCTCCCTCTCGTGCTCGAGCTCTGCTGCTCTCGGTTTATCCGTGGCTCGGGAGAAGCGCGTGGCTGCACAGATGTCTGCCGCTCATTGGTCCACAGCTGCCGCTCTCGACCAATCACAAGAGACCACGAAGTGCCTGGCTCGCCTCTACACCGGATATTGTATCCTCCTCTTGTGCTGTTCTCAGACCGGTCGTTACTGTACGCAGCGAGCCACGGTCGCGTCACATGACAGGATAAAACTGACTCGGGATCAGTTTCCAGGACAACAGCAGCAGAGGGAAGGCCGGTTGAGTGAGATTTTCACACAGGCGAGACGTGTACGCGGAAAACTCTGCTTTGTTTTCCTCTAAATACTCCCTGTTCTGCTTTATCAGTTTATTTTGATATGGTAGACTGTAAAAGACAATAAACTGTATAGTGTTTTTAATGCCACTTTGTTGAAAACGCTTCAAAAACGACAATGACAAACCCAAACAACTGCAGTAAACAACGTGTTGAATCTAATACAGTCCATCAGGCTATATCAGAATCAAAACTAGATGGGTAAAGTTTGAGAACAAACTTTAAGTTGGCGTGAGAAAGCCTAGCCTGAAAGTTTGAAGCAGTTGTAAAAGTATGAAAGCAGCTAGCATGATTTAACACATTGCTTACATGATTTAACATGTTGTTAAGATGTTTTAGCTTGATTAGTTTGTTGCTTGTATTTTTATAGGCTGATTAACATGTTGTTATCATAATTAGCAAATTACTAGAATGTTGTTAGCATGATTAGCAAGTTACTAGCATGTTTCTAGCATGATTAGCATATTACTAGCATGTTGTTAACATGATTGGCATGTTGCTAGCATGATTAGCATGTTACTGCCATGTTGCTAGCATGATTAGCAAGTTACTAGCATATTGCTAGCATGTTGCTAACATGTTTCTAACACGGTTAACATGTTACTAGCATGTTGCTAGCACAATTAGCATTATACTAGCATGTTGCTAGCATTTTTCTATCATGATTAGCATGTTATTAGCATGTTGCTAGCATATTGCTAGCATGTTGCTAACATGTTTCTAACACGGTTAACATGTTACTAGCATGTTGCTAGCACAATTAGCATTATACTAGCATGTTGCTAGCATTTTTCTGTCATGATTAGCATGTTACTAGGATGTTTCTAGCATGATTAGCAAGCTACTAGCATGTTGGTGGCATGATTAGCATGTTGTTAGCATGTTGATAACACGATTAGCATGTTACTAACATTTTGTTAGCATGTTTCTAACATGATTAGCATGTTGTTAACATGACTAGCAAGTTACTACCATATTGCTAGCCTGTTGCTAACATGTTTCTAACACGGTTAACATGTTACTAGCATGTTGTTAGCACAATTAGCATTATACTAGCATGTTGCTAGCATTTTTCTATCATGATTAGCATGTTACTAGGATGTTTCTAGCATGATAAACAAGTTGCTAGCATGTTGGTAGCATGATTAGCATGTCACTAGCATGTTGCTAGCATTTTTCTATCATGATTAGCATGTTACTAGGATGTTTTCAACATGATTAGCAAGTTACTAGCATGTTGGTAGCATGATTAGCATGTTGTTAACATGTTGATAACACAATTAGCATGTTACTAGCATTTTGTTAGCATGTTTCTAACATGATTAGCATGTTGCTAACATGATTAGCAAGTTAATAGCATGTTGCTATCATGATTAACATGTAACTAGCATGTTGTTGGCATTATTATCAAGTTACTAGCATGTTGTTAGCATGATTAGTATGTTACTAGTATTTTGTTAGCATGATTAACATGTTACTAACATGTTGCTAACATGATTAGCATGTTACTAGCATTTTGTTAGCATGTTTCTAACATGATTAGCAAGTTACTAGCATGTTGCTAGCATGATTAACATGTAACTAGCATGTTGTTAGCATTATTATCAAGTTACTAGCATGTTGTTAGCATGATTAGTATGTTACTAGCATTTTGTTAGCATGATTAACATGTTACTAGCATGTTGCTAACATGATTAGCATGTTGTTAGCATGTTTCTAACATGATTAGCATGTTATTAGCATGTTGCTAACACGATTAGCATGTTGCTAGCATGATTTAGATAGATGAGAAATATTAGAAATATTAGAGTGGAAGCTTAAATGAGTGTAAATGGATTAGAAATAGCACATAGAAGGGAAGCTTCACTGAGCCTCAAGGGATTCTGGGAGTTTGAATAGTGTTGCTCATTTGAACATTCCGTCAATGTAAGTCTATGTAAGATTTTTGGTGGATTTGATAGTCTGGTTTACGAAAACCGTAAGCCGGATCAGTCTGAAAAGATACAGCACACCGAGTCAGACCAGTCTGAAGGTCTGGGCCGAGTTTGGTGGTTCTAGCTTGAAAGCTCTAGGAGGAGACAGATACCGAAATTTGGCTCAGAAGAAGAATAATAATAATATTCTTAAATAGTAGATCAGTAAGTCGGCTTTCTCAAGCCAACTTACATATAAATTAAATATTTACATTTAAATAGAAATTTAAGATATTTTTTTTCAATATGCCATATTTAGGTTGAGAATGGGCCTTCATTTAAAATAGGCTGTTTTCTAATACTCTATATTCTGTCTTATATATGCCATATCTTTTGTTATGGTTAAATTGCCATTAGTCAAAGTTTTAAGACCTTAATCCAGATGGGATCAGGATCTTGTGGTTCACAATGGTAGAAATCTAAATTTGAGGTGTAAAAGTCAGTTTGACCAGGTTTGCAAATTCACACGTGGATATCAGCAGTTTCCAGTAATTCCTACAATAAAAGTTGTTGCAGGACTGTCAAGCATTTGATTTGTTTCGCAAGCAGCTATTGCTTGGAAACAGACTTCAAGAACGGATTTAGAGAAATGTGATAAGGAATATGAGGAAGTATATTTAAGCAGCAATGAATAAGCTGATTCTTTTTTTTTATGTTTACACCCTTTCAGGAACATAACAATGAAAATGGTCATATTTACAGTTTGTTGCATTTTTGTAGCCTTTGTAACCCTAGGTTGTATTCACTTCCATTGTACGCAAAAGTGCAGTGTGGACATTCTGCTAAACATCTCCATTTGTGTTACACAGAAAAAAAGTCATACATGCTTTCGAGCAAAATAAGGGTAAGTAAATGATTTTCAGTTTTCATTTTTGATATAACCCTTTAAGATTAATTATTACTTGTAAAATTAAACTTGTGGCAGCTTTAGTCTCACATTCATTTGAAAAAAAATGTATGCAAACAGTCACAAAATGTGATCCTGGACCACAAAAACAGTCATAAGGGTCATTTTACATTGTCTAAAAGCTGAATAAATAAGCTTTCCATTTGATGTATGGTTTGTTAGGATAGGGCAATATTTGGCCGAGGTAAAACTATTTGAAAATCTGGAATCTGAGGGTGCAAAAAAAATCTAAATATTGAGAAAATCACCTTTAAAGTTGTTCAAATGAAATTCTTAGGAATGCATATTACTAATAAAAAAAGTTTTGATATATTTACGGTAGGAAATTTACAAAATATCTTCATGGAACATGATTTTTACTTAATATACTAATGATTTTTGATATATATATATATAATTGATTTTTTCATTATATGCCAAGTGAAGGCTAATCCAAGGCTTTTCAGTGAGCTAATTCTGATAACTTAATGAGCCTGTATAAAATTTGTACACTTTTAAAATAGGCTATTGTCTAAAGATACTGTATATTCCATCGTATATACACCATATCTTTTTGTTATGGTTAAATTGCCATTAGATTTTGAGGTTTTCAGTTTCAAGACCTTAATCCAGATTGGATCTTGTGGATCACAAAGCTAGAAATTTAGATTTGAGGAGTAAAATCAGTTTGACAAGGTTTGCAAATTAATATCTGAATATTAGTTTTCAGTAATTTCTCCAGTAATAGTTATTGCAGGACTGTCATGCATTCAATTTATTTTTAGAGCTGCTATATGGCTAGGATATAAACTTAATGAAAAGTCCTAGAGAAACGTGATAAGGAATATGAGGAAGTATATTTAAGCGAGACTAAATAAACTGATTTTTCATTTATATATACAGTCATGTGAAAAAGTTAGGACACCCTATTGAATTCCATGGTTTTCTATATCAGGACATAATAAAAATTATCTGGTCCTTGGCAGGTCTTACAATTTGGAAAATAAATCCTCAGATAAACATCATCACATGACATATCACACTGTGTCATTATTTATTTAACAAAAATACAGCCAAGAGGGAAAGACCATGTGTGACAAAGTTAGGACACCCTATGAGTCAACTGCCTCTAGAGCCACTTTTAGCAGCAATAACTTTCTGTGTGACTTTATCAGTCTTTCACATCGTTCTGGAGGAATTTGGACCACTCTTCTTTTCAACATCGCTCCAGTTTGTGGGCATTTGCTTACGCACAGCTCTCACCACAGCATTTGAGTCAGGATGAGCTCTGGACTGGGACTGGGCTGTTGCAACATCGTGATTCTTTTCTTTTCAGCCATTCTGTTGTATTTGCTGGTGTGCTTGGGATCATTGTCCTGTTGCATAACCCCATTTTTGCCCCAACTTTAGATGTCGGACAGACACCCTGGCATTTGACTCTAGAATACTTTAATATACAGAGGAGTTCATGGCCAACTCAATGACTGTGAGGTGTCCAGGCCCTGTGGCTACAAAACAAGCCCAAAATGATCAGCCCTCCTCCAGCATGCTTGTCTTTTGGCATGAGGTGTTTGTGCTGATATGCTCTTTAGGTTTTCATCAAACTTGGCGCTGTGTATTATGGCCAAACATCTCCACTTCGCTCTCGTCTGTTCAAAGGACATTATTCTAGAAGACTTGTGTTTTGTTCAGATGCAACTTTGCAGACCTAAACTGTGCTGCAATGTTTATTTTGTAGATAGAAGAGGCTTTCTTCTGCCAAGCCTTCCAAACATGCCATTTTGTCCCATATTTTTCTAATTGTATTGTCATGAACTTTATCATTTATCATGTGAACTGAGGCCTGTAGAGTCTGAGGCGTAGTTCTTGGGTTGTCTGCCATTTCTCTGAGCTTTACACGCTCTGATCTTGGGGTGAATGTTCTGGGACGTCCACTCTTGGAAGGAGAGGTGTCTGACTTTCACAAGTCTTCCACTTGTGAATAAACTTCAAATAGTTTGGAAATGGCTGTATTACTCTTCTCAGATTGATGGCAGCAACAGTTGCTTCTCTAAAATGATTGCTGTTGTCTTACCTCCTTGGCATTGTGTTAACACACACCTGAAGGCTCCAGACCAGCAAACTGCCAAAGCTCATGCTGTTATAGAGGCGCTCAGACTTGCTGATGATTAGCTAATCAGAGGTGTTTGATTTTCAGTGCTTGACTGTTATTAACCCTCTTAATTCCAATGTTAACAGTAAGAATGTCCTAACATGGCTTTACATGTGTTGCTGTTCATCTGAAGTTTTATTTTCGAAGACCAGCCAAAGACCAGATTTTTTTAATGATGTCCTGATATGGAAAACCATGGAATTCAATAGGGTATGTATATATATATATATATATATATATATTTCATGTAGTTGTGTTCAGTGTGGACATTCTGCTAAACATCTCAGTTTGTGTTCCATGGAAAAAGAAAGTCATACATGCTTTCAAGCAAGGTGAGGGTAAGTAAATGATTTTTATTTTTCATTTTTGCTTTAATTAATGCTTTATGAATCATACTTGTGGCAGCTTTAGTTTCACATTCATCTGAAAAAACATAATGTATGCAAACAGTCACCATCGTCTTGCATAGCAATTATTAGTCCATAAAGCATGCATTATGAACCCATATTGTATGCACAGATGCACACTGCAAAAAATATCTAAATAATACTAAATAACAATGCAATTTGGACTTGCAAAGTGGATAAAATCAAGTCCCAGCCTACATTTTCTCTCTGAATATCCTGTTGCACTCTTAAATATTATCACATTACAAAAATTAAAATGGTTTATGAATGCTGTTAGAGTTTTTACTGGAGATTCATGGATCTTGTACAATTGAGTTTTTAGTGTAGTTCACTTGAGCACTTATAGATGGCGCTGTGACTCTGTGAACAGGTATTTTAAGTTGCTTGTACATGCTTCATTCTTGATTTAATGATGATGTGTAGACCACCAGTAGTAATCCAATCCAAAACTGAATTGCAGCCTAATTTTCTGGACGCATGTGACCCTGGACCACAAAACCAGTCTTAAGTAGCACAGGTATGTTTGTAGCAATAGCCAAAAATACATTGTATGGGTCAAAATGATCAATTTTTCCTTTATGCCAAAAATCAGTAGGATATTAAGTAAAGATCATGTTCCATGAAGATATTTTGTAAATTCCCTACCATAAATATATCAAAACTTCATTTTTGATTACTAATATGCATTGCTAAGAACTTCATTTGGACAACTTTAATGGCGATTTTCTCAATATTTTGATTTTGCACCCTCAGATTCTAGATTTTCAAATAGTTGTATCTTGGTTAAATATCCTAACAAACCGTACATTGGAAATGCAAGGTCAAATTCACTGCAATACATTATTTTACTCTGTGTTTGTTATGAATATACTAAATGCTTTGGCAGATGTAGTACAGTAGGTCTGGGTTTTCCATGCATGTACAAAGTTTGCATACTATGCATTGCATGCATACATATTGCATACTAAAATAATAGCACAAGTAGTGTAGCAACATGTGATTTCAAACGTGTCCTTACAAGCCACAAAAAAAGGGAAAACGACGGTCAAGCACGTTCTTGCTCCCCCTCCTGACTCCATGCCAAACCGTCTCATTATGGCATGCGAAGAGGGCATTGAAAAGCTGAAGAAATCAAACTCGATTAATTCCGCTTGCTTCCCTTATTATTTGCACCATAGAACATGTTCCTCTAATCAGAGAGTTAACTACATCCCAAGTTCCAGATCCCTGCACAGCGTGAGGACCGAAAAACACACACAATCAATTCATTATTATCAGACCCTCACCCGAGCCAGGGAAATAAAGCGCAAATTTAGCAGTGAATAACGCGGTCAGTGTTGCAGTTTTTGTGATCTGTGGTGAAAGAGATCTTAAGAGTTTTCAGCTCTACTTGAGAAAGACAGATTTTTTTTAAAGCCAGTACTCTATGATTTTCTTACCCATTATTTTTGTTTTGTTTTCCAGTACACATATCTAAACATTGTTAAATCAAGGTATATTTACTTGAGAATCAAAATGATTCAAGATTGCTGTTTTCTGAAAAAAAAAAAAAAGAACATTTATTTTATTTTCCATTTTGGACATATATATAAGAAAAAAATTGTTTTCCTTTTAAATTATACAGATTTTTTTTTTCTTATTTTTTTTCATAATTGATTGCGTTTATGCTTAAAACAAAACCATAAACCGAATTATGGCAAAAAATAAGAAAAAATATTTGTATAATTCAAAAGGAAAACTATTTTTTTCTTACCCAATTGACATATTTTTCATTTCAATCATAAACTCAATTAATTTTGGAAAAAAAAAGGCCAAAAAATATGTGCAATTCCAATGGAAAATAAAATAATTGTTCTTACCCCACTGACAGATTTTGTTTTTGTAGTTTTAAGCATAAATTTTATGCATTAAAAAAGTTTAAAAAAAATTGATTTGTCAATTTGTATAATTCAAAAAAATATATATTTATTTTTTGACAGATATTTATTGTTTTAAGCGCAAACTCACTTAATTTAAAATTTAGATTTAAATTAGATTAGTTTTTTTGTTTTGGAAATTAAATGTTTAAATTTTTCTTTATCAATTAAATGTATATTGATTTATGATTTGTTTTTTTATTTCTAATGGAAAACAAGACAAAAATACTAAGTAAGAAAAGCAGTGTTTGCAATGTTATGATAATATTCTAAGACACTAGACTTTGGATTTATGTTAAGTGGATAATAAATGGGTGGAAAAAAGTTTTTTTAACAACTATTGTACCTAGCAACCAAGGAGAACACCCTAGCAACCATTATTCTGAAGATGCAGGTTATAAATATAAATGTGAGATTAATTTTAGTGACCTGTCACTTATTGTTAACTAAAGATAAATTTCTTTAATTAAACCAGTCAGCATCCATGTAGAAATCCCTGAACTGACGTCAAATGTCAAAATGAGCACCGGTCAGCTTATGACCTCTGACCTCTTCTTGGCCTTTACGTCACGCTCGTCAGTCGAAACTCGTAACAGGTCATGTCACAGGACGCCTTGACAGCCAAAAACAACCTCATCACAACATCACAAGATTTATTTTACATTACACTTTAACATTATTTTGCTATTCTTTCTTGAAAAATAGAACGCTTGAAAGGAAATAGATGATGTAAATGTATTTATTCTACTCATGTCATGTTATGTAATTTGATTTAAGAGGACTGTATGTTTGTGTGTGTGTTTTGTGTCGCTGAAGCGTGGAAACCAGCAGCAGAAGATGGGGCAATTAGGCCGGATCGTAGGGGTGAAGAACCGCCCCCTCTCTCTGTCCCCTGCGGAGGGCTGATGGACGGCCGGCTCATCTTCTTAACAGGCTGGCTTGGTGCCGTTAACCTGCAAGGGCAGGCGAGGACAGGTCACTACACCCACAAACCTAGTCAGGGCCACTGAACACACTCACTAATGAGGGGGAAAACTCTTTGAGTCACTTGTTGAGCTTAGTGCTTTAGTTTTATGTGTGATATTTAAAGGAACAGTTCATCCAAAAATCAAATTTGCTGAAGCTTGACCTTCAGGTCACCCAAGATGTAAATGAGTTTGTTTCTTCATCAGATTTGGAGAAATGCAGCATTGCATCACTTGCTCACCAATGGATCCATTGCAGTGAATGGGTGCCGTCAGAATGAAATTCCAAACAACTTATAAAAACATCACAATAATCCACAAGTAATCCACACCACTCCAGTCCATCAATTAACATCTTGTAAAGTGAAAAACAAAAGTGTGTTTGTGAGAAACAACTCCATAATGGCCAAAATACAAGTCCATAATCCATAATAACGCTTCCTTCAGTGAAAAAGTCTATCACCTGTTGTTTCTCTTATCAAAACCCACCCACATATTTGTTTAGAGCTGTTTTGGCTTGTAAACAGTGCTTGATCTGTGCAGATTTCTCTCCTGATTCAGACTAGAGAGAGCAACATTATAGACAGAGGACTTTAGCCAGAAGCAATGGTTTGAAGTTAAAAATGTCTTAATGATGGATTTGTTTCACACAGCTTTTGGCTTCACAGAGATATTAACAGATGGACTGGAGTGGTGTGGATTACTTGTGGATTACTGTGATGTTTTTATCAGATGTTTGGACTCTCATTCTGACGGCACCCATTCACATCCATTGGTGAGCAAGTGATGCAATGCTACATTTCTCCAAATCTTGAATGACCTGAGAGTGAGTGCATTTTCAGCAAATGTCCTGTTAACTATTCCTTTCCTATAAACTGGTTCTTTAAGACACTTGCACCTTAAATGTGTGATAAAAATGGTCAAAACATGAATCAAATGTCCATAAACTGCTCAAATTATGTCAGGAATATGATTTATCCTTTGGGAATTGCATTATATTTTTAATTTCTATATATTTTTTTAAATTAATTATTTAAAAATAATTTTCTTTTAGTTATAGTTTATTGTACAGTACCTGAAAATAACTAAATTATGTAGACAGTGTTTTGCAAAAATTAATTTGATTTTTTTTTTTTTTTTTAAGTTTGAATTTGAATTTTGTTAGTAATATTAAATTATGTTTTTGGACAAAAGTTTACACATTTACACATGACCACACTCTAAAAAATGCTGGGTTAAAAACAACCCAACTTGGCAACCCAGCGCTGGATAAATATAGGACAGATCACATGCTGGAATTAAATGTTTTTACCAAACATGTTGGGTTAATTTATTTAAGTCAACTGTTGATTAAAAATTATTATATTGTTGGTTTAAAATGGACTGGAACTTATAAAAATACTAGAATTACTAGAGGCAACAGCAATAATCAAAATAATCAAAAGATTATTTAAAGATTATTTAATAAAAGATTAAAAGAAAGTTTATTATTAAGCAAGAACACATGGACAAAATACAAGACAAATTCAATTTATTTGGGTGAATACAGCATAGTTTACAATATTACATACATATAAACTCATTTAACAAACATTTTAGGCATAAAAAATGTAACATTTAAAAGTAGAATTTCAATTTTAGTGTATTAAATCATTCTCTGTAAGTTTGTTTTTCTTGAAATTGTGCTAATTCTCATTTTGGTGTGTCGCCGAATCTGAGCCGGTGATGGGCTGCTGTTCACCGGGTTAACTGCGAACTTCAGACCGCGGGCTCGCGTTTCACTCGTAGTTGAAAGATGCCATGACTGACTCCAAAAACTGCCCATAAACAAACAGTACTTACATTAGAGAACATATTTTAAGATTAAACTCTTTGCAATAACGAATAAAATCCATTTATCTTACTGACATCTCATCCTTATGTTGCATTGCGTAAAGTAATACAATAATAATAATACTTTATAAATGAATTAAAATGTATACAAACCTTTATTCCGCAAATCGGCAGCACTGAGAACCCAATAAGTTGAACCCAGCATTTGGGTTAAAAAAAAATAGCCCAGCACCTGGATAAAAATATTAAAAATAACCTAATAAAATAACCCAACGGGCTGAAACCAGCATTTGGGTTAAAAAAAAAAACAGCATTTTTTGAAAGTGCACATGTAGCATTTTTTTCAGGTTAAGTAAAAAAAACATTTTGACGTTGTAGCATGTTTAGATTTAAACTTGCATTTAATTAAACTTTTGAATGAATTTCCTTTTAGTGTCATAACTTTCTAATAATTATAATACGTAACCAATCATGCATTTTTATCATTCATCTTTATTCCAATTGTTAGTGCAAAACAATTCAACAAATGTATCTCAAAAAAATCTATTCAATAACATTCAAATGTCCCGCCCCCCAAAACACGGTAACAAACGTAACGACAGTTTATATGCACGTCATACAATGATAAAGCTGCAACGATTGTGACAGAATCCACTCCACACCTATGACGTCTAAATGAACACATCTTTAAAGAAAATGCGTATATCTTCTACTTCTATCTTCTTTGGCTTCATCGCAGTTCACAGAAATCCATATTCCGTGCTTTAATAAGAACTCTATTTTATTCATAATACTCTTGAATACACACCTACTGTACAAAATAAACACGTCAGACATACTGTAGAATTTTACATTTTTGCATCCAAGTTCAAGCTTTTGTCTTGTACCATTTGCTTCATCACAGTGCATAAAATGTGTGTAATGGATCATGATATGCATTTATCCTCTTTGCATAGTTCACAAAGTATTCAAAATATCACGATACCATCGGTTACAGTTGAAAAGGAATATAAGACACCGTTTGTTTCACAAATCGATTTGAAAGACTCCGTTTGCACATTTAAATGACGTGCAGCAGTTCTGACACCTGGCTGGGACGCCCATTAGTTCAGAGCAGAGGGGCGATCGATAATCTGAAACAATGAAGAGTCCCGGCGGGGAGCCGCTCATTCCGCGTCCTCACACACACACCTGCTACGACAGCGGCACAATCCACTAATGACCTCACAGAGTTTCTGTGCTGTAAGATGACAAGTCTGACTGAGAAATCGCTGCTTAGACAGTATTTTACACTGTGCTTTAAGTATTTTTCCCTTCAGTCACACTTAGAAATGTGTGAATATCATTCAGTGTCAATGCTTTTTGCTCAGTTGGTCTTTTTAGTCATCATTTTTGTTAGATCTGTTGTTTTATCACTTGTTTTTACCAAAATGTTTTGCTGGAAAGATGTGCTTGGCTATCTTTATATTAGATATTTTCTCATATAATGCAATGACATGTCCAAAATACTGTAAGAATGCATTGCAAATGCTTCTGATAAGCAGTTGTGGATGTCATGCATTCTCTGTCATTCTTTTTACATCCTGTTCTTTCCTTCGTTTCAGAATATAATCTCTTAACAAAGGCTCTGATTCCAGCACCAAATTACAATTCAGTGTTTGATGGTTATGGATGTGTGATTTGGGGTAAGCTGTGACACTTTGATTTAAATGATGGAGATATTTTCATTCTTTAAGTAAGACATCGAATTATACAAAGTGAAAATTACCTTCCATTTCTGGGATGAGAAAAAAGTGACCCTGGACCAAAAAAACAGTCTTAAGTAGCACGGGTATATTCGTAGCAATAGCCAAAAATACATTGTATGGGTCAAAATGATCAATTTTTCTTTTATGCCAAAAATCAGCAGGATATTAAGTAAAGATCATGTTCCTTGAAGATATTTTGTAAATGTCCTACCATAAATATATCAAAACTTCATTTTTGATTAGTAATATGCATTGCTAAGAACTTTATTTGGACAATTTTCAAGGCGATTTTCTCAATATTTTGATTATTTTGATTATAAAGCTTATTTATTCAGCTTTCAGATAATATATAAATCAATTTCTGACTGGTTTCGCGGTCCAAGGTCACAAATGTGAAGTGCCAATGTCATATTTCAACCCAAAATCAAAAGAAAATGACAAGAAATTATAAATATTAAATTATTTGAAGCCTGTTTTTATTTAAGGTAATGTGAATAATTATGTATTATTTAAATACATACATTATTTAATAATAATATTAATATTTAATAACATTTAATATTATTTAAAATAAATAATACTTATTTTTGAATTTGATTGATGCTTATTTAGTATGATTTAAAGAAAAATATTGAGGAATTATTTAAATATTTTATTATATTTTATTATTTATTTTATTTTATTTAATTTCTGTAATGTACAACTTCTATTTTATTTTATCTAATTTTATAATTAAAGTAATGAGAATGTGGGGTCAGAAATACATAATAAAATAGCCTTAATTTACTTTGTGTAAAATATAATTTCTTATACTTTTCTTTTGTTTAAGGGTTGAAATATAACATACTTTCTTCATAAAATTCACCTTTTAAGACATTTGACATTCATTAATTGAAAACAGACCCTAGAGACACTGAAACATTAAACGGACTCATTTTATATGATTATATGATCACGTCAAATGACAAACAGGATTGTGGCACGGATAAAATTTGTGCTAGTGATTTAGAAACAGTCTTCAAACCATGGCTTGATAAATGCGGCTACTCTTGTAAAGTTACAATTCAAAATAACACATTCTGTTACTAGATTTCAGTTCATTTAAACATTAAGAGTCACTCCTTTTAAATCAAAGTCAAGTGATTTCTTCATCTAGATGGTAGAACTTGAATTTAACCTCTGTAAGGGCATTGAGGTATCAGTTGTCCTGAGCTGCACCGTCCTGTTAAATATGCCAACGTACCACACTTGCTGTTGCGAGTCTTCAACCTGGAGCAGACAAGCTTAGCACCAACTGAAACCCAGAATCCTAAGGAGCTCGACATCTGCGTAAAAAGTAAGAAATGCCTTAGATGCCACGATCCCAAACTGTTTATCCATTATTGCCATGGTTGCCAGGTCTGCGTAGAGAAATCCAGCCAAACTGCTATTCAAAACGAGCTCATTCGCCTTTTTTCCATTGTTTTCCCCTCCATCGAAATCACCTTTTGGTGGAGGAAAGGACGCTTTAACCCACGGAGAGCAACAGTGTAGAAAAGCCCAATTCTGCCTTGGCAACCCTGTTTGTTGGCAAAACAAAACCAATGTGCTACGCAGGTTTGACCGTCGGTGCAAATCCAAGCATGTTGTGTTATGGAAATATCCTCAAAGGTCTTTCAAATCAAACTGTGTTTCAATTTATTGGCCAGATGGTATAAAATGAGTACAAGCTTTCAGTGCTTTATTTTTCCAGGTCTCGCCTATGAAACCCTAATCCTAATGATCCAATGCTGGTCATTTCTAAAAATGCATCCAAATGTCTATGAGATCCCAATAAAACATTATTACGCTTCCCATTTTCCCATTACATGGGTTGCCAGGTTTTGTCCATGGACTGAATGTGCTCCTTGGCCTTCATCCTCAAGGCTGCGATACTTGAGCTGCGGTCCACGTCTTCCAGCGGGTATTTTTCATTAAATGCCGGAGGACACTGGTAAGGAGGAGGCGGCATGGGTTGCATTCCCTGCACCATGCCTGGAGAAGTGTTCAGAAACCCAGGGTGACCTGTATAGGTGGGCTGGAGGCTTTGACCTGGTCCCATGAAGCCCGGGATGCTGTGCATGGGCGTGGCACTGGAGAGCGGCGAGGACAACCAGGGGTCCAGAGGGAGAGAATTAGTCATGGGCCCTACGTTGGGCGCCATGGCTGGTCGGTTGAAGGACAGCATGGGCGAGTCATGGAGCTTCATGGTTCCTGTGTCCATTTTTTCTTGTCGCCGCCATTTTGCACGCCTATTCTGGAACCACACCTGCACAAGACAAAGTCGAGAACCATTTAGACTCAACCTCATAATGTCAACGGGCACAGAAACTTATTTTGGATGGGTGGGTGTATTTCAAAAAATCTGTTGCATTTCAACTACTGAATACTGTGGTCACATGACGTGCAGGTGAACAAATATTTGATATTTTCATTAAATTCACAAACCCCCTGCAGTTCTTTCATTAACCCCAGTTTGGGAATCCTTGACATAATGTAATGTGTAAAGCACTGGTACAAGATCATCCTATTTAAATCAATGTGATGAACAAGTTAGGTCAAATGTAATCTAAAAGTATTCTGATTACATTACCTAAAATGTGTAATGTAATGGATTACATTACTAACGACATTTTATTACGGTCTTGACATTTGGGTTATTCGCAATGGACTTCAGGTATGTTGATAGGCAGGTAGTTTCTAGAGTGTCAGTAGGGTGTTTTGGGTGGTTACTAGAGTGTTGCTAGGTGGTTGGTAGCATGTTTTTGGTAGGGTGTTTTGGGCGGTTTCTAGGGTGTTGCTAGGTGGTCGATAGGGTGTTATTGGTGGTTTCTAGGGTGTCGCTATGTGGATGGTATTGTTTTTTGGGCGGTTACTAGAGTGTTGCTAGGTGGTCGGTAGTGTGTTTTTGGTAGGGTGTTTTGGGTGGTTTCTAGGGTGTTGCAAGGTAGTTGGTAGGGTGTTATTGGTGGTTTCTAGGGTGTCGCTAGGTGGTCTGTAGCGTGTTTTTAGTAGGATGTTTTGGGTGGTTTTTAGAGTGTTGCTAGGTGGTTGGTAGCATGTTTTTGGTAGGGTGTTATTGGTGGTTTCTAGGGTGTCGCTAGGTGGTCGGTAGTGTGTTTTTGGTAGGGTGTTTTGGGTGGTTTTAGGGTGTCATTAGGTAGTTGGTATTGTGTTTTGGGTGATTTCTAGAGTGTTGCTAGGTGGTCGGTAGTGTGTTCTTGGTAGGGTGTTTTGGGTGGTTTCTAGGGTGTCGCTAGGTGGTTGGTAGGATGTTTTGGGTGGTTACTGGAGTGTTGCTAGGTGGTCGGTAGGGTGTTATTGGTGGTTTCTAGGGTGTTGATAGGTGGTCAGTAGAGTGTTATTAGTGGTTTTCAGGGTGTTGCTAGGTGGTCGGTAGCGTGTTTTCGGTAGGGTGATTTGGGTGGTTTTTAGGGTGTTGCTAGGTGGCCAGAAGGGTGTTATTGGTGGTTTCCAGGGAGTTGCTAGGTGGTCGGTATCATGTTTTCAGTAGGGTGTTCTAGGTGGTTTCTGTGGGGTTGCTAAGTGGTCATTAGGTGTTTTGGGTGGTCTTAAGGGTGTCATTTAATTTGGACTCTGACTACAGTTTGCAAGAAATCTACCCAGCACTGCCTGTCAACATATTGTAAGTCCATTACGGATAACCCCAATGTCAAGGTTGTAATAAATACAATTACATTGATCACTACGTCTGTCTAATTCCATTAAGTGTCCCAGTTTGTATCGCATAAAGCTTACCTGAACACGAACTTCTGGGAGGTTGACTTTCATAGCCAGCTCTTCTCGACTGTACACATCCGGGTAGTGGGATTTCTCAAAGGCGCGTTCCAGCTCGTGTAACTGATAGGTGGTGAAGGTGGTTCTGTTGCGTCTGTGTTTCTTTTTAGGTTGATCCTCGTCGGGAGCGTCTGGGGAGCGGCTGTCGCTCTCCACACTGCTCCGTGGATCTCCCAAATCTGCGTCGCATTTCTCTGTGGAGAAAAGTCCAGTATCTGCAACACAGGATAAACAGAGTGCTCTTTATTTGCAAGGTACTATTGTAAAGTTCATAACTTGTTTTAATGTAGTTGCTAGGGTGGATGCTGTCTTAGGTGGTTGCTATGACATTGCTAGAGTTTTCTGGGTAGTTATTGCAGCATTGCTAACTTTGGTTGGAGTGTCTGGAATGTTTTGGTGGTTGCTAAGAAATTTTTGGAGTTTTCTAGGTAGTTGCTATGGAATTTCTAGGACGTTGCTAGAGGTTTTTGGGTGGTTTCTAGTTCATACTGAGTGGTTGTTAGGCTGTTGATATTAATTTAGTGTTATCTAGGTAAATACCAGGATTGTTAAGAAGCTTCAAGGGTTTTCTAAGTGGTTGCTAGGGTGTTGCTAGGTAGTTGCTAGAATGTTCTAGGTGGTTGTTAAGGCATTGTTTCTAGAGTTCTGAACAGTTGTTAGGGCATTGCTAGATAGTTCTTTGTGGTTGTTAGGGCATTGGCTTTACTAGGGCATCACTAAGAAGTTGCTAGGGTGTTCTGGGTGGTTTCTTGGGTGTTGCTAGCTGTCATTAGTGTGTTCTGGGTGCTTTCTAGTGGGTTTCTAAGTAGTCATTAGGTGTTTTGGGTTGTTTTTCAGGTGCTGCTAGGTCGGTAGGGTGTTTGGGGTGGTTACTAGGGTGTTTCTAGGTGTTTGGTAAGGTGTTATTGGTGGTTTCTAGGGTGTTGCTAGATGGTCAGTAGGGTGTTATTTGTGGTTTCTAGGGTGTTACTAGGTGGTCTGTAGCGTGTTTTTGGTAGGGTGTTTTGGGCAGTTTCTAGGGTGTTGCTAGGTGGTCAGTAGGGTGTCGCTGGGTGATTAATAGGGTGTTGCTAGGTGGTCAGTAGAGTGTTATTGGTGGTTTCTAGGGTGTTGCTAGGTGGCTGGTAGCATGTTTTTGGTAGGGTGCTTTGGGTGGTTACTAGGGTGTTGCTAGGTGGTCAGTATGGTGTTATTGGTGTTTTCTAGGGTGTTGCTAGGTGGTTGGTAGCGTGTTTTTGGTAGGGTGTTTTGGGCAGTTTCTAGGGCGTTGCTAGGTGGTCAGTAGGGTGTTTTGGGCGGTTTCTAGGGTGTTGCTAGGTGGTCAGTAGGGTGTTTTGGGTGATTTCCAGGGTGTCGCTGGGTGATTACTAGGGTGTTGCTAGGTGGTTGGTAGCGTGTTTTTGGTAGGGTGTTTTGGGTAGTTTCTAGGGTGTTGCTAGGTGGTCAGTAGAGTGTTATTGATGGTTTCTAGGGTGTCGCTGGGTGGTTTCTAGAGTGTTGCTAGGTGGTCAGTAGGGTGTTATTGGTGGTTTTTAGGGTGTCACAAGGTGGTCGGTAGGATGTTTTGGGTGGTTACTAGAGTGTTGCTAGGTGGTCGGTAGGGTGATACTGGTGGTTTCTAGGGTGTTGATAAGTGGTCGGTAGCATGTTTTCGGTAGGGTGTTTTGGGTGGTTTCTAGGGTGTTGCTAGCTGGTCAGTAGCGTGTTTTGTTACTAGTGTATTCCAGGTGGTGGCTAGGGTTTGATATGGCTTGAGTTCCTCCTCTAATGTAAGTCTGTGAGATTTTTCTTCCCACCTGTTTTATCTTTCAACAGGTAAAAAAAAAAATGGTGCATCTGATCACTTACAAAGTAACAGCACATTTCTCCTCAACAAGACACATCATGTGAGGAATCATTCACAATTCGAGCACAAATGGATAAGGTGCATTTTAAAGTTACAGTTCACTCAAAAATTAAAATTATATTTAATTTCATTATATTATTATATATAGATATTTTGAAGAATGCTGCTAACCAAACAGTTGAGGGTACCCACTGACTTCCATGATGTGGAAAAAACATGATGGATGTCAATGGCTACTGTCAAGTGTTTGCTTACCAACATCAGAATATCTTTTGTGTTCAACAGTAGAAAGAAACTCATACAGGCTTGGTACACCTTAAGAGGGATTAAATGATGGACTATCCCTTTACAAACACCATTAATAAAACTACTTATATGTTCTTGTGCCACATGGTGCAGTGATGGAGTCAGATGTTAACCTTTCGATTTTATGAATTCCTAGAAAACTAAAGATTTGTGAGTTCCATCACTTCTGCCATGGTAGGTAAGTCCTCCCAGTAATCCAGCACACAGATGTCACCTGTTAAACCTGTAGACCTCATGTGGCCAAGACTGCTAATCCAGCCGTTAAGAGGTTCACTCAATACCGCAGCTTTTCGACCAAGAGTGGCCAACCGGCCTGACAACAGCAGAGATTTTCCCAGAAACAGCTAAGAGCAAAACGCGAAAAATGTTGAGGTGGGGCAGATCCAGGTTGAATCTAATTAAGTTAGGCAGGATTAGAATCAGATCACTAGTTCAGTGTTAGCAAGTGTTTAACGTCGTGCTGTACACAACTTCATAAATGAGACACACCAGCTGCAGTGACACTGATGTCTACAGGCTTGATTAGAGTCATTTTTGTAAGTTTGTTTCATTATTTTTGCTATTAAGCCTGTGAGCAGTTTTTTTATGTTTATTGTCCCTGTTGAAATATTATATATATTTATATATATTTAATAAAGGAAAAAAATCTGAGTGCACAAGCTTTAACAAAATTTACAAAATGCTGCAATATCCTATAGATATCACTAATAAATTGTCATTGAGATCAATGTTTACAGTGGTTATTATTTATTACATTTAGCATCAATGCAAATGTATATAGGTAAATATAAATATACTTATTGATTGATTATTTTTCCACAAATAAATACAGATAGAGGGATGTGGAATAATTATTATAAAAGAATAATAATAATAATTATTATTATATTTAATCAGGTGACCAGATTGCAAGACTACTAACTATTTAGACTGCACTGCAAAAATAAAACATAACTAAATAAATAAATAAATACAATAAAATTAGTAAATAAATAGATAAAAATA
This sequence comes from Labeo rohita, assembly GCF_022985175.1. Taxonomy (NCBI): domain Eukaryota; kingdom Metazoa; phylum Chordata; class Actinopteri; order Cypriniformes; family Cyprinidae; genus Labeo; species Labeo rohita. The sequence continues at coordinate 37,355,282 of NC_066870.1, forward strand.
ACTTAGTATTATTTACTTGTTTTCCATTACAAATACCTACAAATTCTAAAATCAAGATATATTTACCTGAGAAGAAATATTACTTAAGATAATCTGTCTTGCTTTTTTAAAAATTAAGTTTATGCTTCAAATAAGAAAAAAGTGTCATTGAGGTACAAAAAATAATAAAATTTGTTTTTCTTACCAGACAGACAGATATTTGTCCTTATTTTAAGTATGAACACTTCTAACGGACCAAATAGTCATTTTACTTCTTAAGTAAATGTATCTTATTTTAATAATGTTTAGATATTTGTAATGGAAAGGTCAAAAATACTGAGTAAGAAAATAATTTCTGTGGTATATTTAAAGTGATTGTTATTTATCTATGCAAATTTATTTAGGTAAAATATTATACATTTTTATAACCCATTCTCTAATTGAAGTGTACTTCAAAAACAATAACTAGTGATGTTTTTAAGCCATGCATCACTGTTTTGCTATAGCTTGTTCTTAGGACAAGAAATCTGAACAAACTTCTAACTATACGCATTAAATTTTGATGTGTACTTCATCTTATACAGTATGAATGATTCTTCAAATCAGGTGTCTTTTTGACAAAAGGTGTGCTGTTAAATTGTTGTCAGACTTAAACAGGTGGAAAAACCCACAGACATTGAAGGTGATTCAGGACTTCTATAGACTGGAGGCTCATGCAAGACAGTAGAAACCTCTATAACGCAGTGGGATTGAGTTTTGCATGCGCAATCATTGTATACGATGCATTTTGTATTGTAAAGCATATTTTGCATCAAGCCACTCAGATATTTTTGTGCAAGCACTATGTTTTCGTGTGTGACATTCTTTTCTCTTTCCATGAAGTGAGATGTGATTTAATAAACCGGTCGATTCTCACCGTGATACGCTGACTGCTGTGAATTATCCTGAAGACTTTGCAGGTGAGCGTAGGGGTCAGAGGTCACTTGTTTCTCCTCTTCTCCCAGATCTACTCCGTCCACCTTGTGTGTGCCGACAGGCCCGACCGGGGTGAGCAGAGGATCCTGGTCCTTACTGAAGCCCAGAATCACGTCGATGCTGTGGACGCGGCCTCCCATCCCCGACGCGCCACCTTTACCCAGGTCGTGGTAGTTGTCCGTTGAGAGGCAGCCATCGTCCACCATGTTCATCGTATCCGGTGACAAATGCATCCAATCTGATCTTAAGGTAAGTCTCCTCGGGGAAACGTGTGCAAATTATGTCCAAAAGAGAATCTGGTTCCAGTTTGTGGGTGAGATTCCCTTTCAAAGGCCTGTTCAAGAAGAGCAGGGGTTAATAAGACTTTAAAGATGTCAAAAGGGGTTCATATTTTTAACATTTAGTTATGGTTACTGCAACACTATTTGACAAAATCAGGGAAAGCAGAGTTTACAGTTAAGAGTTTGGTTTTCCAGGCATGTGATATTTTATTTCAGCTGTTAAATTGTTATATAAAGAATGGTTCTGTGTTTTATAATGTAATGAAAAACTAGAAAATAATTGGATATTTGTGATATTTATAAGCAGTTTGCTATGGTTTTACATGTTATGGTTTCATTGTTTTGGAAATGCATTTAAAAAATCATAATATAATATAATATAATAAACCCATATAACAATTAAATGTTTCATGTCTTATATTTTGAATATTTTGAGCTGCTTTCCACCTTCATTTTATTACTAGATATTTTTACTAGATGACAACTAGAAAATAATTGGATATTTGTGATATTTATAAGCAGTTTGCTATAGTTTTACGTGTTATGGTTTCATTGTTTTGGAAATGCAAAAAAAAAGAAAAGAAGAAAAATTCATACATATGATATAATATAATAAAAAATATCTCTTTCATATCTCATCAAATATTTTGTGCTGCTTTTCACATTCCTTTTTTTTGCTAGATATTTTTACTAGATGACAACTAATAATATAATATAATAATAATAATAATATAATATAATATAATAAAACAAAAAAATAGGTCTTTCATATCTTAATAAATATTTTGAGCTGCTTTCCACATTATTTTATTGCTAGATATTTTTACTAGATGACAACTAGAAAATAATTGGATATTTGTGATATTTATAAACAGTTTGCTATAGTTTTACATGTTATGGTTTGGTAATGCAATAAAAAAATCATAATATAATATAATATAATATAATATAATAATTTATTATAATTTAAGAAACCCCATATAACAAAAAATGAGATCTCTTTCATATCTTATCAAATATTTTGAGCTGTTTTCTGTATTATTTTATTGCTATGTATTTTAACTAGATGACAGCAGTTTCCACGAAGTCTCCATTAAGAGCAGTTCTGACAGCATCTGTTCCTTTTTGTGTATTTTTGTGATTATTTGAAAATTTAAAATTAATTTTAAAAATATTTTTTAAAAAATTAATTTAAAAATTTGTAATCATTTATTTTTTAATTTAATAGTTGTTTAATTTTACTTTCGTTTCATTGTAAATGTTCAGTCAACCGTTAAAACAATTAACAAAGTTAAGTAATTCTTTGCAATCAGCCAAAAACATGTATCATGTTAATATATATGCTTTATAATTACAAATACAGTCTTATTTGTTTAGTTTCTGTGAATGTTCCTTTGATGTATCTTTTTTCTTTAAATCTAATTTTAAATACAAATTAAAAGTAATTTAATTAGTGTCAAACAGAAGACTAAAATTCACACAGTTTTTTCTATATCTTATATTTATCCAATTTGTAGATGTTTCTCCTGAGCAAAAAAACTCAGTAATCTCAAGATGCTGAGGTTTTAAATCTAGCTCTAGTTTACAAATTAAAAGTCATTTAAATAAAAAATAGAAGATGAAACTTTCCACAAGTGTCTTGGTTCATCAGAATCGTACATGCCTGGTCATAAACTTAGTTTTCAAAGTTTTAGAATTTTATAGATTTTTTTATAGAAGTAAAATTGATCTTTTTTAAGTTTGTGGGCAGTTATGCTTTATAATATATTATATTTTATTTTACTTGGGTTTCGTACCTGTTGTGCATACATATAGACTTTTAAGCAATAGATAATTAACGCAATCAACCAAAAGTACTGTGTGTTGCATGATAAAGTGTGTATGCATTAAATATACAAACAGACGTAAATACTAAGTTGTGTTTGCCTAGTTTCATCTATTTTAAAAGTAATGTAAATGCAAATTAAATCTAACTGAATGAAGGAAGCTTTAAATCAGAAGAACGAAATTTCACGCACCTTTTTCTTCACTTTTCCGGCTCATCAGAATCACACAGGGTTGTCGTCGCTTCCAAACATCCCACAAATGACACACCGCAACTTTTTACCCACAGTGCACCTGGTTCAGACTGTAAAACGACCTTTAGCGACTATTTCTCGCATCCCAAAAGTGAGCGTAAATTCCGAAGCGCTCAGATACGTCCCATTCCCGCAGCATATGGAGGTCTTGATCTTTAGGATGAAGCCATGAAAACTGGCCTGACGCGCAGAGAGCCGGTGGCAAGAGGAAAAGACTTAAGAGGTTTAATAATTGGAATCCTTCCCCTTTAAGGATGATTGACAGTTGTTCTCTGCCGGGGTAATTGCACTAAACGCTGGCCGTGGTTCGGCCACAGAGGGAGGCCTGCGCTAATGAAGCACCGACAGAATGTCCTTTCAACACTCTTTTGTCTAAATGATAATGGCGACCTACTGAAAGTGTCCTTTAATCCGCAACTTCACAAAGACAACACACCGTGTGTTAAGATGTGTTTTTCTTGTGCAGCCAAATGCCTTCAGTGCTTAACATAAACAGGCGTACAGAGATGTAAAGTGTCGTACTGCTGATAACGCAAACAGGTCATTCTTTAAAAACAGAGTAAGACATTGTATTTTTAAAGGAGCTTTATTATTGGTCATTTGTTTGCAATGTGTATGAATTAATGACCTGCTACATGTCTCATAAATTTCAGCAAACTTAATGTAGCAACCAAACAAGTGTCTTTTTAAAATATGTAAAATATTTTATAATATTTGTGGATGTAATTTATTCCTATTTCTTTTTATTAATATTTAAAAAATATATATATATTTTCCATTTTCATTAAAAAGATTTTTTTTTAGTAGTGTGTGTGTTTGTGTGTAAGATATATATATATATATATATATATATATGCATATATTTTGATCAAAATCCAGTGAAACAGTAATATTGTAAAATTTAAAATATTTAAATTGTAATATTGTGAAACTTCATATTTAAAAATTGCTGTTTTCTAGTTGAATATTTATATATATCTATATATCTATATATATATATATATATATATATATATAATGATATTATCTATATTATATTAACTATATTATACTATATGTCTATATTATATTTTTATATATTTAATTAGATTTAAAAAAAATTTTTTTTGAGGAAATATTACTTTTAATAATATTCTGAATCAACTTTTATTTTTATAGTTTCCATTTTTATTTTAAACATTTTTTGCCACACACACACACACAGTTTTCATTTTTATGTATTTATTTATATTTTAGTAAACCAATTTAAACTTAGTTTTAGTTAACTATGATATAATAATATATAATATTAATAATTTCTAATTTTATTTTAATTTAATTTAATATATATTTTTTATTTTATATAAAAATACAGTCAAACAGTAATATAAACAAATATATATTATATATTATATTATATTTAATTAAATGTAATTTCATTAATTTAATTTTAATTGTATTTAAAAATGCAGTCAAACAGTAATATTGTTCAATTTAAAATATTTAGATTGTAACTTTAATATTTAAAATAGCTGTTGCCTATATGAAAATGTTTTATATATATATATATATATATATATATATATATATATATAGATATATAGATATATATATATATAGATATATTTATATTTATATATATATATATATATATATATATATATATATATATATATCATATTATTTATATTATATTAAATTACTATATTATACTAGGTTTATATTATATTTAATTCAATATAATTTATTTTTTTTGTAGAAACTATTTATTTTAATATTACTTTTTATTAATATTTTAAATCAGCTTTTATTTGTTTTTTTTTGTATATATTTATATTTTAATTAGTTTTAAAACTTAGTTTTAGTTAACTATAATATAATATTTAATATTAATAATTTGTAATTTTATTTTAATTTAATTTGATTACTTTTTTTATTTTATTTAAAAATACAGGTAAACAGTAATATTGTGAAATTTAAAATCTTTAAATTGTAATATTGTGAAATCTAATATTTAAAATAGCAGTTTTCTATTTGAATATTTTTAGATATATAATATATTGAATATATTATATTATCTATATTATATTAACTATATTATACTATATGTTTATATTTCATATTTATATTTAATTTAATTTAATGTAATTTAATTTTTTAATTATCTTTATTTTTTATAATATTTCGAATTCTATTTTTAGTTATTTATATTTTAGTAACCATCTTAAACTTAGTTTTAGTTATAATACAATAATATATAATATTAATAATTTTTAATTTTGTTTTTTTGTTTTTTATATATATATGTATATATATATATATATATATATATAAAACATATGTGTAGCACATTGAATTATATAAGGCCATGTTCAAACTGGGCATTTCTTACACTCCATTGAGCATTTCCACTTTTATTGACTTTCTATTCATTTTCAAAGCTCTAATTATGAAAAAGATTCATCACTGATGAATTCGCTGTTGGTGTTTATTAACTGACTGTATAATAGATTGGCTTTACCTGCTCATAATTGCTCTAAACTGACCCCATGTAGCTCATTAGACTCTAAACTGACCTCATCAAACGATGCCACACTTGACCTCAAACTGACAACAAACTGCTCAGACTCTTTATTAATTGTTTTAAACGCGGCTTCCTCACGTTATGGGTTCGGTACAGGAAAGTCTCGGCCTGTGATGGTTTCTTTAAAGCCAGTTGGCCGGGTTAATACTCCTGAGACTGACTGACACACAGATCAACCCTCGTCTTAATGAGACTACAGAATTTTCCAGAGATTTTCCCTGGCCTTAATGAAATCTAAAGCTAAGTTTAAGAAGCCTTGGATGACCAATTAGGATCTCTAGAATGAAGGAACGGATAAGATGTGTATTTTCTCTTGATTTATTAATACCTTCCCTTCGTTAATTAATAATTTTTAATATTTTCAGCAAATCTGGACCGTATTTATATTGACAAAAAATTATTTTTATATGATTATTTGTGATTAGCAACAAAATACAGGATTGATACAGTGTGCTTGAAGTACTTAATTTGACTATTTTGAAATGTAAGGCCTTGAAATATAGCAATATTCCTGAAGAGGTACTTGAAAAGTGCTTGAATTATTAAATTAAGTTACAAACCCGATCATAATGCAAAATGTTTATGCACTAGTTAGCAATAAACCGGTTACCTCACCTGAATGTGTTCGTAGATTTGTGTTGGATGTTGCCTTTGAAATGGAAATATTGATATTACATTGGTAAACATCATACTTTTTCCGGTAATTTCAGTTAATGTCATGAAACTATCGAGGTAAGCCAGTAGTAGCACTGACAATGTCGTGTAAACATCGCTGAAGACACGAAAAGAGGAACAGACGAACCGAATCAGTTGAGTGAGTCATTTACGCTGAAACCTCTCCGATTGATTCAAACTCGTGACTTCGATCATTCAGCTCAAACGATTCACTAGGAAAAACGAGATCAAATTAAACTAGATAAAAAAGTTTGTTAAGACAAACTTTAAGTTGGCTTAAGAAAGCCGGAACAGAAAGTTTTAAAAAGTTTGAAAAGTTTATAAAGTTTAAAAAGTTTTAAGTTTGATGGTTTTCAGTCTGAAATAGTTTGAATTCTAAAGTAGTTTTAAAAGGTTAACATTTGGATGTTTTGAAGGCAATACAGTCTGTCAGAGATAGATAGAATGTTGTTAGCATGTTATTAACATGATTAACATGTGACTAGCATGATGTTATGATTAGCAAGGTACTAGCATGTTGTTAGCATGCTTATAGGATTATTAGCAAAGTTACTACCATTTTACTAGAATGGTGCGAACATAATTAGCATAAAAGTTACTAGCATGTTACTAGCATGATTAGCAAGTTACTAGCATGTTGGTAGCATGTTTCTAGCATGACTAGCAAGTTACTAGCATGTTGTTAGCATGACTAGCAAGTTACTAGCATTTTACTAGCGTGGTGCTAACATAATTAGCAAGCTACTAGCATGTTACTAGCATTAGCAAGTTACTAGCATGATTAGCAAGTTAGTAGCATGTTGCTAGCATGATTGTAGCATGATTAGCATGTTGTTAGCATGTTATTAGCATGATTAACAAGTTACTAGCATGTTACTAGCATTTTTAACAAGTTACTAGCATGTTGCTAGCATGACTAGCAAGTTACTAGAATGTTGTTAGCATGATCAGCAAGTTACTAGCATGTTGCTTGCATGATTAGCAAGTTACTAGTATGTTACTAGCATGATTAGCAAGTTACTAGTATGTTACTAGCATGATTACCAAGTTACTAGCATGTTGTTAGCATGACTAGCAAGTTACTAGCATGTTACTAGCATGGTGCTAACATAATTAGCAAGCTACTAGCATGTTAGCATGATTAGCAAGTTACTAGCATGATTAGCAAGTTAGTAGCATGTTGCTAGCATGATTGTAGCATGATTAACAAGTTACTAGTATGTTACTAGCATGATTAGCAAGTTGCTAGCATGTTTCTAGCATGATTAGCAAGTTAGTAGCATGTTGCTAGCATGATTGTAGCATGATTAGCATGTTGTTAGCATGTTATTAGCATGATTAGCAAGTTACTAACATGTTACTAGCATGATTACCAAGTTACTAGCATGTTGTTAGCATGGCTAGCAAGTTACTAGCATTTTACTAGCATGGTGCTAACATAATTAGCAAGCTACTAGCATGTTAGCATGATTAGCAAGTTACTAGCATGATTAGCAAGTTAGTAGCATGTTGCTAGCATGATTGTAGCATGATTAACAAGTTACTAGCATGTTACTAGCATTTTAGCAAGTTACTAGCATGTTTCTAGCATGACTAACAAGTTACTACCATGTTGCTAGCATGACTAACAAGTTACTAGAATGTTGTTAGCATGATTAGCAAGTTACTAGTATGTTACTAGCATGATTAGCAAGTTGCTAGCATGTTTCTAGCAAGATTAGCAAGTTAGTAGCATGTTGCTAACATGATTGTAGCATGATTAGCATGTTGTTAGCATGTTATTAGCATGATTACCAAGTTACTAGCATGTTTCTAGCATGACTAGCAAGTTACTAGCATGTTGTTAGCATGACTAGCAAGTTACTAGCATGTTGTTAGCATGATTAGCAAGTTACTAGCATGTTGCTTGCATGATTCTCAAGTTACTAGTATGTTTCTAGCATGATTAGCAAGTTACTAGCATTTTGCTAGCATGATTAGCAAGTTACTAGCATTTTGCTAGCATGATTAGCAAGTTACTAGCATGATTCTGGTTGCTAGGCATAGATAGATAGATAGTAATGGTTAGATGATAGATAGATGAGTTAAATAGAACATAGAAGGGAAGATTGATTGAGTCTCAAGGGATTCTGGGAGTTTAAGTTTGAATAGTGTTGCTCATTTGAACATTCCGTCAATGTAAGTCTATGGGATTTTTCCCAATTTTAATCACCATTTTTAGGAAAATCGTAAGTCCGATCAGATAGAAAAGATATAGCACACCCGGTGGGATCAGTCTGAAGATCTGGGCTGAGTTTGAGTTTGTAGAGTTAAAGCTCTAGGACGAGTTAGTGTCGACAGATTTAGTCTCAGAAGAAAATAGCGTATCAATAAGTTGGCTTTCTTAAGCCAACTTAACGAGCTATCATTTTCGAATTTCGACATCGCTGGTAATGTAAAGCACGTGTAGTGATGTGTGAAACGCAGCTTTTCGAACCCCTGAATCAATTGAACCACTGCATCACAAAATAATTCAATGTTTTGAAGCGCTCCAAATGGATCGAGAATCATTTTATTTAAATCTGCCCTGCGTTCCAACGTGCATACTATCCACCCTAAATCCTATGTGATACTACTACATTTCAATACTACTTAGGGCAGATATGGTGGATAGTATGCACATTGGGACACAGACCTAGGCTTAAAATCGCAGATCGCGAATTGGATTCACATCGGGACTTCAGATCGCGAATCATTTGATCTGGACTTCAAATTGCATATCGCTAATCATTTGATTTAGATCGGATCTTCGGAGCGGGTTTCTCGAATCATTTCACAAATTGAATGATTCTCGATCCGCGCTCCGATTCCTTTAGAAATTATGATTCACGAATCATTTGATTTAGTTCGGAACTTCACTATACAATGCAGGTAGATTCGATTTGAAACATATTATTCTTAAATATATTATATTTTCAGAAAGTCTGCTCACTCTATTTATATTCACTCTCTGTGATGTTTATATGATTATGTATGATTTTTTTTATATGTGATTTTATTACAGATCTATGGCAGTGTCAGAGACATGAACAAAATAAAACCACACTGATGTACTTTAAGGTAAGAGTCACTATAAAAAGTAGATTTGAAAGTAGTGTTATCAGTGTTATTCATATATTTAGTAGTAATTTTGTTGTGTTTTTGTCATTTTATATTTTTCCTTGAATTTTATTTTAGTTTTAGCTATTTTAGTACATCAAGTTAAACTGAACAAAAATAGATTTATGAAATAAAAAGTCATTTTATATATATTTTATTTTAGTTAATATTTATTTTATTTCATGGAACAGATTTTTTAATGGTTTTAGTTTTAGGTAAATATAATAACCTTTCAGTGAATGTTTTGATGTTTTTGTTACCATTTACATCTTTTTGTTTCATGATTTGCTCTGACTTTTTACTGTTTAAATTGTTTAGACTGTTTAATGGCATTTCCTATTGTAACAACTTGCCCTACTATTGTGCTATTTCTTTTTAGACAAGCATTTAAGGTGTATATCTGTACAGAAATTTAAGTTAAAAACAATCCCACCCTAAGGATTTTTGTAGGTGCATTGCAAATGCACTTAGATTGCAGTTGCACAGGTTTTGATACTGTGTTCAGGACGGTCTGCGATAACGCACACCGACAGCAGCCATGTTTACTGCCCTCATAATGGACCCGGAGCCTGCTGTCAGTTTGACCTCAGCTTAAAACACAAGAGACAGAAGACAAGAGTGATTTATTTCCGTTCCAGTGCTCGAGTCTAAACACGAAACAGTCTGACTTCAGGTGATTGTGCTGTGAGCGTCAGTACAGATGGACAGATGTGATTCAAAGACCAAATCATTTTCTAGATGAGCCAATTACAGACTTTGCACTGATAAACTCTGGGATTTCCTAACAAACCCCAAGGACTCTTTCGGAATGGGATTTTTCTGATAAAAGAGGCTTTTAGGCCATCTGGGCATCAGTGAAAGGCCTTTAATACCAACTAGAACAGGAAGTCAGAGCAGTTTTGCTAATATCTAATTGATTTATTCATTACTGTATTGTGTTGTATACATTTCTACATATTTCTGGTTGCTCTGAAGTTAACTAGAGGAAAAAATGTTACTCTTTAGGTGAATTTGAGAAAATTACACTAAAACAAATTTGGTGGAGAAGCCATTTTCACTTAGAAATTGCTAGTAAATTGCACAATTAACACTGAATGAATCGTGAAATTTTGACGTATAAAGACTGAACTAGCATTTTTTTGTAAAACTTACTTTATATATATAAAAAAGTAAGTTTTACAAGAAAATGCTATTGCAGTCTTTATATATATATATATATATTACATATTATATTACATTTCCTTTTTACTTCCCTTTTTTTTTTTTTTTTTACATTTTCACTAAACAAGATTAGAATGATTGCATCTCATATGCATTCAACCAAATTTTTTTGTGTTTTTTGTAATGCATTATATTTCTAATACATATATTTATGTTATAAAGCATCATCTTATGAATAGTATGTCTATGCTCTCTTCTCCAGTATTTAATTATTTGGCAAAAAATCAAAAATCACTGTGACAAACACAGATTGATAGTTGGCTCTGCTAACTGAGAGAAGAGGCTAATAATCATTTTATCACGTTAAAATATTAAGGCTGCACTTCTTTGCTTGTTTCCTCATTATCCTAATTGAGAGCAAATTAGCTAAGAGGTGCAGTGTAGCTATCAAGCTCCTTAGATTTAGCAGAAGACAATTTAAGCCTCGCAGATCCTATTAGTGACAAAGCAGATAACGCTTGAAGGAGCTGTGTCAGCTTACCACGATAGGACAGAGAGAGAGAAAACGATAGATAGAACAATAGATAGAACAATAGATAGAATATTGATAGATATTTTATGGATAGATAGATAGATAGATATATATTTTTCAGATAAATAGATAGACAGATAGATATTCTTCAGGTATATATTTTTCAGATAGATTTTTTCAGATAGATAGATATATAGATAGATATTTTTCAGATAAATAGATAGACAGATAGATATTCTTCAGGTATATATTTTTCAGATAGATTTTTTTCAGATAGATAGACATTTTTCAGGTAGATATTTTTCAGATAGACATTTTTAGGTAGATAGATATTTTATGGATAGATAGATAGATAGATAGATAGATAGATAGATAGATAGATAGATAGATAGATAGATATTTTTTCAGATAGATAGGCAGATAGATAGATATTTTTCAGGTAGATATTTTCCGGAAAGATTTTTCAGATAGATAGACATTTTTATGTGAATATTTTTCAGATAGATAGACAGATAGACATTTTTCAGATAGATAGATAGATTTTTTCAGGTAGATATTTTCATATAGATAGACATTTTTTAGGTAGATAGATAGATAGATAAAATTTTCAGATAGATAGATGGACAGATTGACATTTTTCAGGTAGATAGATAGACTTTAAGTAGATATTTTTCAGATAGATTTTTCAGATAGATGGATAGATATTTTTCAGACAGATAGACAGACATTTTTCACAGATAGATATTTTTCAGGTAGATATTTTCAGATAGACATTTTAGGTAGATATTTTTCAGATAGATAGATGGATAGATATTTTTCAGACAGATAGACAGATAGACATTTTTCACATAGATAGATAGATATTTTTCAGGTAGATATTTTCAGATAGATAGATAGACATTTTTTAGGTAGATAGATATTTTACAGATAGATAGATAGATACAAAATTTTCAGATAGATGGACAGATAGACATTTTTCAGATAGAGAGACATTTTAGATAGATGTTTTTCAGATAGATTTTTCAGATAGATAGATGGATAGATATTTTTCAGATAGATGGATAGATAGTTAGGTATCAAACTTGCTGAATTAAACATGCAACATAATGAGGTCATGTGACAGTAATGAGACATATTACTGTACTTTTGAAAACAGCATTGCCCAATGTGAATTGTTCTAAATTTATTTTCAAATAATCATATGCAGTATACATTACATACTGTGCAGTATGCAGTAAGTGTTTCATTCCAAACATAGCCGATGTCTCAGGTTTACATAACCCGAGCACAGAAGGAAATCCGATTGGAAAGTCTTCTCCTCGTCACTCATTCCTATGACACCTGTAGATCTGCATCAGGTTGTTTGCTTTTGTTGATCTGACACAAGGACAAGAATGAGAGCAGGTAACTAATCCTGTTATGGCTGAAAATCAAATTAAACCAAGAGCATTAAACTCATGCCTTCAGCCTTATGTGTTGAAATCACACACATGCTGTTGATGATTTTTTTTTTAATGGCTGTTTCCTGTCGAGCAGCTCTGTTAATGCCGGACAAATGGATTTTGTGTGTGTAATTTTAGGTTGTTGATGACGTCAAATCCCAGTGAGACACTGACATGCTTTGGTGTCACAGTAGGATTAATCTCCCGCTTAGTCTGTATGTGCTAATTAACTCCACCTACTCCATCCTTCCACACACCCACTGCTCAAAGAGATTACGCTTGTTCATTTCATGAATGAAAGTGAGTCTACAGTAGATTTTACGTTTGCATTCACAAATGTGTCTCATTATGGAAGCAAATGGTTGTGAATACTTTATGTTGACTACCATATAATTTGCATGGTGCTTCAGTGTATTTAAAGGGATAGTTTAGCCAAAAATTAAACGTAAGGCCATCCAAGATGTAGATGAGTTGGAGAAATGTAGCATTGCATCACTTGCTCACCTATGGATGTGTATGGGTGCCATCAGAATGAGAGTCCAAACAGCTGAAAAAAAAAACATCACAATAATCCACAAGCAATCCACACCACTCCAGTTCATCAGTTAACATCTTGAGAAGACCAAAGCTGAAACAAATCCATCATTAAGACGTATTTAACTTCAAACCATTGCTTCTGGCTAAAATACGAGTCAAAAATGACTGTTGAGAGAGCCTTAATTATGGAGTTATTTCTTACAAACGCACAGCTTTTGTCTTCTCAAGATGTTATTTGATAGACTGGAGCGGTGTGGATTATTATGTTTTTATCAGCTGTTTGGACTCTCAATTCTGACGGCACCCATTCACTGCAGAGGATCTATTGCAAATTATAAAATGTTTGGAAAAAGCACCATATGAAAACATTCACAGATGCTGAAGAAGGAAACATGACGCATTAATTGTTTTTAATATGATGATCAGGATATCTTTTGTAATGGCTGTAGGTCAGTATTAAATGAAAAAAGTAAGATCTTTAAGAAAAATGATCAAAAACGTACACATCTTCATCCTTGTCAAAAGTTTTCATCCTTGCCTCTTAATGCATGGCGTTTGACTGTGACTGTAGGTAATTAGTGTTGCTTCATAATGAAGGTTAATTAGCTGATGGTTTTGTCCCAGTTATCTACTTTTTACATTCCTTACTTTGAGATTGTCGTCAGGCTCTGATGGTTACTTCATTACAGAGTTAATGTTTGGGGTCAGGCTTGGAATTAGGCAAAGGTTAAGTCTTGAAACAATGGTTGAACTTACAATAAGATAAGATTTAAGGAACTGTGACATTTTGGTCTCCACTCAAAGGTTAGCAAATAGATGTTGAATGTAAAAAAGTGCAGAAAAGTCAAACTCTTCAAGGGTTAAATCATGCTGTAAAAGTTGTGGTTAAAGTGCATTTTCATGCATATGACCATGTGACAATTGCATAAAGAAATTACTAGTAAATTACAAATAGATGGCAAATAACACATTGAATTACACAATTTTTTTGTTAAACATACTCCAGTAATCTGTTTTACATATAACTTCCAAAGTTATTTTTTTTACAGTGCATTCAAATGCAAACCTTCATTTGATCAGAAACATTATTAAAAAATTTCTTTGTAGTGTATTCAATGTTTTGCAATGTAAATAAAATCACACAATGCTCAATTAGACTAATTTTTATGTAAATGTCAAATACTTTATTTTTTAGTTCATGCTGACAATAAAATAATACAATAAAGCATGTTAAATTAATCTGGAAATGCTGACATAAAAACAAAGTAAGTAACAATACAGACATTGAATATTAAAAAAATATGTAAAACAATTCCCAAACAAATTGTAGACTTCAACCAATCATTGCATTGCATTCATTTTAATGAAAATGAAGCACATTTGTTATGCACCTTCTCATTATGTATTGTGGAAAAAAGAATGATGTATTATTTAAATGATAAAAAAAATAGCATGTTCATGACTCCTAATTTTAATGTTTCATTAGTGCAAACTACTTCAGATGAAGCAACATTATTTTAAGAAGCCTAATGATGCTTACTTTTCATTGTTTTTCAGAAAAACAGCAGATCTCCACAGCTTTGCATTGATTTACATGGTTCATCCAGGTAAGATGTGATTTAGTTCAGCCAAGTTCAGTTTAGACAACATTTGCATTTGTTATTTTATTTCTCTTCCTAAGTTTAGACTATGTAATGAAAAGCAGAGAATGTTGTATCAGAATGTCTTACTTGGCTGAAGCATGTAGTGAGCTTTGAAACCTCTATAGCCTATTATTGCACTGTTACCCTCTTAAAGAGACAGTTCACTCAAAAATGAAAATTCAGTCATTATTCAGTCACCTTTGTGTCACTGCAAACCTGTATGATACAAAAGTTGTTCAGCAGAAGATTTAAAAATCAAATGAGGACTGACTTTTCATTTGAGAAAAATAGTCCTTTCTTTAAAAATCTTTCTTTAAAGGGGTCATCGCAAGTTGATGTGATTCTTTAGGGTCTTAATGAAAAGTCTATAATATACTTTGGTTAAAAATTCTTAATGGTTGTGTAAAACAACACCCTTTTACCTTGTCAAAATGAGCTCTGCAAAAATCATCTCATTATTACATCCAGCAACACAACACCTCAAATGCTCAATGGGAGATATTCTTGTGTAACTTAGAGGAGGTCGGACTGTTACAGCTGATCTGAGGTAAGACGCTCATGTCAATCAGTTATCGTGGGAGTGGCCTCTGCCACCGACAGGCATCTGAGAACGGCTCGATTTGAAAAAGGGGATATTATTTTTACAGATTAATTAAAAACCACTGCATAGATTTTTATCATTTTAAGGGTTGATTTGTACATACACTGACAACACACATTAATGTTCAAACAACATGTAGTGAAGTTTGCATCCGATGACCCTTTTAAAACCCATACTTGTAAGTTTAACCGAATAATCACATCATGACACATTTTTCTTCCGCTGCCTGTTTGACTTCCGTCATGGTGCTCTGAGCTTTGGCTTTGATTGAATCAAAGTCCACGTCCATGTTCTGTAGTTTTCCCAGAAAAGAATCGTTCAGCTCTTCCTGTTCCTCGTCTTCCTCCACCATCTTTGCCAGCTCCTCAGGAACGTCCAGGTCGTCTCCGGCCATCTGGACGGTGGCATCGTCTTGAGCGCTCTATTTACAAACAATGCAGAGTGAAATAAAACTGTTTTAACCCTATAAAGCTTGACATTTGAAATAATAGTCTATTTTTTGAAGTGGAACAGTTTAGACAAAATACAAAAACAAAAAGCTTGCATATGTGTTCTGTATCATATTTAATCCATCAGGCTTTTATGGCTCATATATTCTGATATAGTGAGAATATGGAGAAAAAACAACTAAATTTTATTCAGAGGCCCAAACTGAGCTAAATATGCAGTTTGGTGGAGATGCTGATATTAATATGTATATCAATGAGATCTTTATAACACTACAGCAAAATGATATAAATATTAGTCACCATTTTATCTCCCAATAACGTCGTAGTTAGATGATATTTAAATGATCGAAACATATAATGCGATGCAATCGAATGATGATTAAGAGATGAACAAATAAACATTCCTCAAAAGCCTGATGAACATATTTGAGACATTTGAACATGATTTTAAGAATAATCAAGTAAAGCCAGGAAAGTGTTCATCTGGAAATATGTAAGTTATTCTTACATTTACTTCATAAAAATCAGTAGAGATTTGACAGCAAAGAGACACGTGAAGCAACGTTTGTAAAATACTAAAATAGCTTTTACTTGATAAAAAGCTCTAAACTATCCATCAGACAACAGAAAGCATGGAGTAGATTGTGTGAAGCAGGTTTAACAGCAACGTTTTGATCATGTTGATCATTTAGAGGCCTCATTCATATGATACAGTAGCTTTAAAGTATATTGGCAGTTGACAAATAGCCAGTAAAAAAAAAAAAATACTTTTTTTTGTAAAAGACCATTTTTTAAGAAATGCATATATTGATGTAGTGTGAAGTCTGATCTTTGAAAAAATATAAAGAGTTCCTAACTTCATCAGTTCTTTCATTGTTGTTTCAGTTTTTTTTGTTTTTGTTTTTTGTTTATTTTGTTTTTTGCATTTTTACTGAACTGTACCATAAATTTGTCCTATGGCGTGACATGGCACAAATTAAAAAAAAACTCCTAATAATATACAAATAGCATGAGAGAGATGTATCTTCATTGTAAGACCCTTATTTTCATATAGTGTTATTTATTTAATATGAAATTATAATTAACATCAGTTTTTCCCCATTACTTATTGGACAATTTCAAGACAAACTTTGCCGAAACAAATCTGTGGTTCTTTTATATGTCACACCATAGGACATTATGTCACACTAAAGGACAGAAATGGTAGTTATTAAAGTATTTATATTAAATTTTTAACAGGTCAAATGAGAAAGAAATTTTAATTTTGTTACAAACAATATCAACATATTTTTTTTTTAAAACAAAATAATTTTCATCAATAAAATTCAGTTTCATAGTAAATCAGTACGTTACTGAAACTTCTCTAGCCCCCTTGCTGCATGTACATGATACAGCTAAATACTACTGATATATGATTGAAACTATATTCATTAAGATGTGAATGAACATAAATACCAGAGGTATTTATTGACATTTTAATGCTTTTCTTTTTAATTTATAAAAGTTGTAAATAACTGAACAATGCTTGAGACAGTCGCACCATAGGACAATTTTAACATTTGGCTCAAAAATTTAAAAAATCAAATAACACTGCAGTTTTTATAACAACAGTTACATGTAGAACAAATAAATTGTAAATGCTTTACAGCATTTTAAATAACAGCAATATTAATTATATTCATTTTTATCTTGTGGGACAGTGAAAATGCCATGTCATGTCAACAACCCATATACAGTTTCAATATATGTCACCCCAAAATCAAATTAGTGTAATCTGAATGTTATTAGTGAGACTAACCCAGCATGTTATATTATTAATAAAAAATATTTCCAGTTGGTTAACATGATAAACCAGTGATTTGTTACCTGTGGTATTCTGTATTTGTCACGGAGCAGCACTCGTAAGTTTGCTCGCTCAGCTTTTTTTGTAGCAAACTCCTTGTCCCTGGCGATCCTGTCAAACAACATACAAACACAGTGTTTATTTACCGTTTTTACAACATTAGTTCATGCTAGACAACAGCTAACCTGGTCTGCTCACAGTGTGAGATAATGTACTTACCACGTTCAAGATCTACTGAAACAGACTTGTTTTAGAATTGAATGTCTAAAAACATCAGGGATCAGTTTCTCTTGTGCTCTGTTCTATTTTGAGATGAATATGTTATAAGGAAACAGCTGCATAAATTGCACAAGAAGAAATAAGAAATTGACATGAAATTGAAGTGACATGATTAACCTAATTTACATCAACAGAAATGAAGTGATTATTTACATGCTGATTAGTGGTTTTACCTGAAACCAATCAATCTGAGCGTCTTCCTAACTAGTCCTCACAATCGTATTACTCTGACCCTTAGAGATTAGGCATCGCTCAAACGTGTATACAGATTGATGCTCACAGAAATAAGCAATACCTCAGTTAACCGCACTAGCTGACCTGCATCAGGATGGAGTCTAAGAAGGTTAGAAGGGTTTAGGGCTAAAATGTGGAGCAGGTGGCTTTACATCTAGAGTCAAACAGGGACGACGGTGTAATACTTACTAGCCAAACTCCATCCAGCTATTAAACAACACACCCTAAAACTATCCCTAAAACTACTATATCATATTACTGTTATTATTTATTTAAGTTTTTTTTTGTTAATTAAAAAAAATAATATAAGTTAATATTTTTTAATTAAAAGAATTACTATGGGAAAACAATCAAAAACTAATAAAAATGACAAAAGCACATAATATTAGTAAAAATAAACTACAATAAAATGAAAACAGAGCTAATTCAAAAAATGTATAAAAACTATTATAGTACATAAACAATACTTACATAACACTACCAAATTGACTATTTTTATTATAATTTATTATTTTTATTCTTTTTTATATAGTTAATTATTTTTTTTGTTCATTATTTTTACAATTACACAAAAAATATTGGCAAGTAAGGAAAAAAATACAAATGACAAAAGCACACAATTAACTTAATTATAATAGTAAAAACTAATTAATGAAAATAATATAGTAACTTTGGCATTTATATAAGTAAATAATCGGTTCTAAAAATAATAAATAAAATATTAAATAATTATAATTGTAACAATTAATAAAAAAATTAAATAAAACTAAAAGTATAACAAACAGGATTCAAAATGATTTTAATATTATTTTTATTTATATAAATAATTGGTTATAAAAAAAATGAATAAAATATTAAATAATTAAAATTGTGAAAAATAATGAATAAAATATTAAATAATTATAATTATATACATTAATTAATAAAAATGTAAATGAAAACTTAAAGTATAAAAACACACGATTCAATATTATTTTAATATTATTTATATTTATATAAGTAAATAATTGGTTATGAAAATAATGAATAAAATATAAAATAATAATTGTAAAAAAATTTATAAAAACTGAAAGCACAAAAACACAGGATTCAAAATTATTTTAATATTTTTTATGTATATAAATAAATAATTGGTTATAAAACTAATAAATAAAAAAAATAAGTATAATTGTAAAAATTAATGAATAAAATATTAAATTATTATAATTATAAAAATCCATTAATAAAAAAAAATATAAAAACGGAATTCAATATTATTTTAATATTATTTATATTTCTATAAATAAATTATTGGTTATTTAAAATAATTATTGTAAAACAAAACAATTAATAAACCAAAAGCTGAAAGTATAAAAACACAGGATTCAAAATGATTTTAATATTATTTTTATTTATATAAATAAATAAATAGTTATAAAACTAATTAATAAAGTATTAAATAATTATAATTGTAAAAAAAAAATTTGAAAATTTGAAAATTATTTTAATACTATTTTTATGTATATAAATACATCATTGGATATAAAACTAATGAATAAAATATCAAATAATTATAATTGTAAAAAACAATTAATAAAACTGGAATTATTACCAAGATTATCAAGCTTCAAAATAGTCATTAAAACATTATTTTATAAATATAAATAATTCTAAAATAACACTACCACAGAAGCACCTGTGTGTAAGTCTGTGATGACTGTCTCATGTAACTGGCTGCTGGACAGTAACTAGTTGTTGTGGTTGGATCACACCAAAGGCCGCGGCCTTTGACCCGGTAAGGACTCTCGTGACCCAGTTCTGGACTTAATGCTATCGGGCGTTATATAAAGAGATGAGGTGTAATGCAAGGCAACATTACGGCAATGTGTGGGTAGGCTTTTTTTTCCGAGACGTCACGGTAACGAGCTTTTACACTGAGCGCTTTCTCGTTTCGCTCCTGATCTGCAGATATCCGGCTGAAGACTTTAGTGTTTATTTCCCATCATTAAATGAATGCACACTAGATTGTTTATTGATATTTTAAATCATGACACACAGTCATTGTAATCTACTGTCAAGCATCTCTGACACCAGCTGACCTCAGATCAGCGGTGACGACTGTAACCGACTGATCCCGCTATTGCCCGGCAACAGGCCACAGGAAACGGGAATTAGGATAAGACAATAAATACAGACTAAGACGATTTCATTATGTTTATGAACATCACTGTGAGTGTGTGGTATTCAAACCTATATTATATGAATATATTATAACTGCAACTATTATTTTCTCTTGTGGACTATATGTAAACATCTTTTATGTGAAATATCTTATTCAGGTCAGTATTAAATAAAAAATAACATGCATTTTGTATGATCCCTCTTATTTTGGTAAAATAATGAACATTTTGAAGATTCTGCAAGGTGTATGTAAACTTTTGACTTCAACTGTATATATCATACAGCAGACTTCAAAAAACATCCAAAGTTGTTATTAATGCTATTGACAGTTATATTGTTATAATAATGCATTTTAATTAATTTGGCTTGAGAAAGCCGACTTACTGATCTACTATTTAAGAATATTATTATTCTTCTTCTGAGCCAAATTTCGGTATCTGTCTCCTCCTAGAGCTTTCAAGCTAGAACCACCAAACTCGGCCCAGACCTTCAGACTGGTCTGACTCGGTGTGCTGTATCTTTTCAGACTGATCCGGCTTACGGTTTTCATAAACCAGACTATCAAAACCACCAAAAATCCCATAGACTTACATTGACGAAATGTTCAAATGAGCAACACTATTCAAACTCCCAGAATCCCTTGAGACTCAATCAAGCTTCCCTTCTGTGTGCTATTTCTAATCCATTTACACTCATTTAAGCTTCACTCTAATATTTCTCATCTATCTAAATCATGCTAGCAACATGCTAGTAACATGCTAATCATGCTAACATCATGCTAATAACTTGCTAATCATGCTAGAAACATGCTAGCAACTTGCTAATCATGCTAGAAACATGCTAGCAACATGCTAGTAACTTGCTAACCATGTTAGCAACATGCTGATCATGTTAGAAACATGCTAGCAACATGCTAGTAACTTGTTAACCATGTTAACAACATGCTGCTAATCATGCTAGAAACATGCTAGCAACTTGCTAATCATGCTAGAAACATGCTAGCAACTTTGTTAATCATGCTAGAAACATGCTAGCAGCTTTGCTAATCATGCTAGAAACATGCTAACAAATTGCTAATCATGCCAGAAACATGCTAGCAACATGCAAGTAACTTGCTAACCATGTTAGCTTTGCTAATCATGTTGGAAACATGCTAGCAACATGCTAGTAACTTGCTAATCATGCTAGCAACATGCTAATCATGCTAGTAACTTGCTAATCGTGCTGGAAACATGCTAGCAACTTGCTAATCATGCTAGAAACATGCTAGCAACTTTCTTAATCATGCCAGAAACATGCTAGCAACATGCTAGTAACTTGCTAACCATGTTAACAACATGTTAATCATGTTAGACACATGCTAGCAACATGCTAGTAACTTGCTAACCATGTTAACAACATGCTAATCATGTTAGACACATGCTAGCAACATGCTAGTAACTCTTGCTAACCATGTCAGCAACATGCTAGTAACATGCTAATCATGCTAGCAACATCCTAATCATGCTAGTAACTTGCTAATGATGATAGAAACATGCTAGCAATGTGCTATTACCTTGGTAATCATGCTAGCAACATGCTAGTAACTTGCTAATTATGGTAACAGCATGCTAATCATGTTAGAAACATGCTAACAACATGTAACATATTAATCATGCTAGTAACATGCTAATCATGTTAGAAACATACTAGCAACATGCTGATCGTGCTAACAACATGCTAGTAACTTGTTAATCATGCTAGCAACATGCTAGTAATATGTTAATCATGCTAGAAACATGCTAATCAGGCTAGAAACATGCTAATAACTTGCTAATCATGCTAACAACATTCTAGTAACTTGCAAATTACGCTAACAACATGCCAATCATGCTAGCATTGTAATCAGCCTATAAAAACACAAACAATAACCTAATTATGCTAAAACATGTTAACACCATGTTAAATCATGTAAGCAATGTGTTAAATCATGCTAGCTGCTTCCATACTATTACAGCTGCTTCAAACTTTCAGGCTAGGCTTTCTCAAGCCAACTTAAAGTTTGTTCTCAAACTTTACTCATCTAGTTTAGTTAATTGTTTTTACTATTAAAAAAAGGTTTTTTTACAATTATAAAAGTATTATTAACTAAAAATTAAACTATTAACAAATTGTTTAGTTAAAGTAAAATGTAAAATTAAATAAAATGTAAATATTACATTAAAAAAGTGTTGTCCTTATATTGTCTGGTCATTAATGATTTCATTAATCTCTGCCACTATGTTGTTCTTTTTTAGTAGATTTGCTACACAAATGTGGTCACATGACATCCACTTTCTGCCCTCTCATTGGTCATCGTTCCATCACTGCTTATTTGCATAAAGTTGCACAAAATCAGGCAATCAGAACATAATGATACTTAATATTCAATTACGTGTGTGTGACATCCAATTAGATTCATTGAAAGCGACCAAAATAGACGTCAAGACAAAATCACATGATTTGCTGCTTATTTTAATCAGGATATTTTTAAGGTTGTCCATCAACAAAAGCCATCTTTACACTGCAAGTAAGTTCATCGCGTTGGTTATTTTAGTATCATGACAAACAAAATTGTGACTAAATTAAAGCTAGCAAGGAGCTTCGGTTTAATGTGAGTTCACTTTTGCTAAATCTCATTTTATAATCACTGAAGCTGTCCACACTGCAAAATCAATGTCTTACAACAACACTTTGTTGTTGTTTATGATGAGGGAATTCGCGAAAGCAGATTCCAGAATTCAGTCAGCGATCGGCGCGAACGTGAATAACTCAGCGGTGACGAATCAAAACGCTTCTGATTGGCCATTGCGTTCTTAAACTCAACAGAAACGTTCGCGATTGGTTAAACCGCTCAACTGCGCAAACCGCGCGTAAATAACGGAAATTCGATGCCTCGCCAGCAGATCTATTGTAAATGCGCTGCCGCAGTCGACATCTTCACATTTTTGTAAGTATGATACCTCAGTTTGACTCACTTCTCCTCGATGAGTTGTTTCTGATACTCCTCGAACTCTTCCCGGCTCATTCCTTTAGACGCCGCCGTCTCTTTTCCGCCCTCGGTTTCCTCTTCGTTGTTGTTTCCTCCTGTCATGTTCTTGATTTTGTCCCCCAACATCTGCTGCAGGAGGAACGCCATCTTCTCTGATTTTAGGCCTGGAGAATTGATTAACTATCCAGTATCCGCTAGTTCATGTATTTGACCCACAGCTTTTCAGAAGTAAGTTTTCCGGTTTAGAAGTTTAAGATGTTTGAGCTTGTTTTGGAGCAACGATAACAATATGAAGACAATAGAGGTGTGTGAGTTACAGATTTGGCACCTGTGATGAAGATGAGGGTGATGAAAACGGCTCAAGAGCTTAGCTCATTATAAACGCCTCACCTTGGGCCAAGGACGATCAGCTGTTGTCTTCATGCATAATACTGCTGATGTGAAATATATATCAACTTATCAACTAATTTTATTAGCAGAAAAGATGTACAATGTTGATCAAAAGTTTGAGACAGCTAGTGAAAAAACAACAAAATAATAATAATTATTATTTTAATTGTTGTAATATTATTTTAGTGATATATATGTATATATATATATATTATAAAATATTTTTTGCATGCTTTTCTAATATAATAGACGTTTTTAATTACAAATACTGTTGAAAAGTTCAGTCATGAACATGAAGCTGTGCTATTGTTAACTAAAAATGAACAAATATGTGAAAATAATTATTTAATAAATTATTTTCAATTATATATTTTTAACAAAAAGTTGTTTTTAATTGTAATTTTACTTCTAATATTATATTAAGTAATATAGATATTAAATAAAATAAATATAGTTGATTGTATTAATAATTAAAACAAGTTTTACTTTTTACATTTACAATTATTTTAATTATAAAAAATATATTTAAAATATAATTATATTAATAAAACAACAGCAACAACACATTTTTAATTAGTATTTTTATTATAATACTATACTTATAATTTACTGTAAAATACTATACGTATATATTATGATTATATTAGTAACAAAAACAACAAAATAATGATTATTCTATTTTAATTGTAATATTATTGTAATAGTATAACTGATATAAATTATTATAGTGAAAAATGCTTTTTTGCATGCTTTTCAAATATAATACACGTTTTAATAATAAATACTGTTGAAAAGTTGAATCATGAACATAAAGCTGTGCTTTTGTTAAGTAAAATTAAAATATTTATTTATAATATCAAAAACTTATTTTTGAAATTATTTTTAATTATATTTTTTCTATTTTTAATTATTTATTAAAAATAGAATTTTTATTGTAATTTTAATTATATTTATTAAATAATAAATATTAATATTAAATAAATTTATTATTTTATTGTATTAATAATTATTATTGTATTAATAATTAAAACAAATTTTTACATTTTTATATATAATTTTTTTATTTTAATATTATAATTATAATTAATAATTATTATTGTTAATTTCAAACATTTTAAAATATAAAAAATAAAATGTAATTTACTATAAAATACTATATCTGTATGTTATGATTATATTAGTATCAAAACAACAGCAAAATAATAGTTATTATTATTTTAGTTGTTGTAATATTATTGTAGTAGTATAACTGATATAATTTTTATTATTATAGTGAAAAATACTTTTTTGCATTTTCTAATATAATACACATTTTTAATTACAAATACTGTTGAAAAGTTGAATCATGAACATGAAGCTGTGCTGTTGTTGACTAAAATTAAAATATTTATAATATCAAAAACGTATTTTTGAAATTAGTTTTAATTATTTTTTCCTATTTTTAATTATTTATTTTTTTAACTAAAAACTTGAAAATTGTTTTTGTTAATCGCAATAAAATAAATATAAATATTGATGATTAGAAGAAAGTAAACTTTGGCACATCTGTTCTCTATTTAAAATGTGCCCACAACATATAAAGTTGAAAGACTGAATGCTTTTATTTTCTTTTTAATCAGATCAAGTTCTTATTCTCTGCTGCCTGTTGACAGTAGCTCCATGGAGGTTTGTGTAAACGTCAGCGCCATCATGTGGTGAGTATAGTGAAGTACAGCTCTCAACTTGAAATTTCAACAATTGAATATCATATTTATCATTCTGAAAAAAACAACAACATGTATGTAGCAGAAGTAATGTGTTATTGAATTAATTTGGAACATTTTACAACTTTCTGAACCATATTGGCATTAATGTTCACAGCTATTCTTCTGGTACAAATGTACTGTATATGTTGTGCAATCAAATGCATCTATTTAATATTGAAATTAATAATAATGATATTTTAGAACACTGCATGGGTTTTGTACAATTTGAGCGGCTAAAATACAGAAGTAAAGCACTCAGTGCTGAATTCCACATGGCTGGCTGTCCTGAATGATTGAGTGGGTTTTAATGGACGCCTCTGATGTTTCAGGTCAGTGTTTGTCCCGACAGAAAAACCCCAGGCTCCGTCTCCAACACACAGCATCTTTCTAAATTCACTCTCGTCCATTATAAAGTCGTCTCTGTGATTGACAAAACCATTCAAAGACAAATTTAAAAAGAGTTTACGATGTTTATGGCTGTATACATTCAGCAGACTGTTTCTAAGTCAGTACAAAAGAGCACATCAAACCCCCCAAGTACTTAAAATACTGGGATGTTTTTATTTATTTATTTTTTTTTTTAATAGATTTTTTTCTCTTCAAATGGCCTTGCAATGCCTAATCTCAAACCGCTGCATAATTCAACAAGAATAATAATAATAATAATATTTATTTATTTATTTATATTACTGTGGTTAATAACCATAATAATAATTGTTTTTATTAAATTATTTTATAGTTCTATATTATAGTTATTATTAATAATAATGCTAAAATAATAATAATAGCAAAACTAATTTTCTAATTGTGATTGTCATTATAGTATAACTAGTGTAAATAAAAATTATTATTTTTAATCGTTTTAAATATAATATTATATTTAGTAAATAACTTAATGAATATTATTTATTTGTATTAATAATAAAAACAACATTTTTTATTTTTATATATAAAATTTTTATTTTGATTATAATATTATAAATGTAACTAAGAATTATTATTGTTATTTTCATACATTTTATATAATTATTATATAATTATATAATGATTATATGAATAACAACAGCAACAACATTTATTTTTAATCAGTATTTTTTATTTCTACACTTATAATTTACTATAAAACACTGTACTTATATACTATGATTGTATTAGTAAAAATAGTAAAATAATAATTATTGTTATTTTAATTGTTGTGATATTATTGTAGTAGTATAACTGATAATAAATAAATAAATTAAAAATATGAAATCATTATTTCAATTATAATATTATAATATATAACTAACAATTATAATTTTTTCATACATTTTATAATATAATTATTATATTAAGAAAACAGCATCAATATTTTTATTTATTTTTGATTCATTTGCTACACTTATAATTGACTATAAAACACTATACTTATATATTATGATTGTATTAGTAACAAAAATAACAACAAAATAATAATTATTATTTTAATTGTTGTAATATTATTGTAGTAGTATAACTGATATTAAAATAAAAAAATTTGTTTACATTTTTATATTAAATCATTATTTTAATTATAGTATTAGAATTATAACTAAGAATTTTAATTATTTTCATACATTTTATAATTTAATTATTATATTAATAACAGAACAACAGCAACATTTATTTTTATTATAATGCCATACTTATAATTTACTGTAAAGTACTATACTTATATATTATGATTGTATTAGTAACAAAAACAACAACAAAATAATAATTATTTTAATTGTAATATTATTGTAGTTGTATAAATGATATTTGTAAATAATTCTAATTAGAATATTATTTTAACATTTTCAAACATTTTAATTATTATTTTTATATTGATTTTAATAATTATTACTATATCAACAACAACAACTAGCATAATAATAGTAATAATAATAATAATACATTTCATGATTTTTATTTATAAATAACTGGTATTAAATTTACCAATAAAATAAAAATTATCAGCTGTTATGTAAAGAAACATTTCATGACTAATCTCTTGGCCTATATAGACTGCAAATGTCACATTTTATGCACTGAGCACATACATGCAAAACCACAAAGCCTGCGAGCACAAGTGTGATATACAAGCCTCCTGAGTACTAAACAGATGACATCATTACTCAGAGCCTCAGCCAGTCAGAGCACAGCAGGAAACACCGCTGTGCCAATCACAGGAGGCCGAGGGAGGAGCCTGTGTTTACAGACGTGGCCCAGAGCGCCGAGCAGCTGTGTGAGAGAGAGAGAAAACGAGGGAGGAACGTACAGAGGAGAGATTGTGCCGGGATGGAGAGACAGGGATGCTGTTGCTAGGGAACAGCGAGGAGACGTCCATCTTTTGCAGCTTGTTCCAGATACTGCAAGGTTGGGAAAGGTTTGCCTTTCAAGAAGGAGAGAAATAAATGCACCATATAAGAGAGAGAAGGGCGGATAGAAGGGGAGGAGACGCCAGGTGATATGACGTAATCTGGAGCGGGATTATGTGCTGGTCTGGGATGAATTATAATACACGTCTGATATCTGCTCAAAGCGAACCTGTATGTCATCATTTTTGGATGATAATGGCCATGCACAGATCCTGAGACGCTGGAAGGGAAATCACACCCACCCCAGACGCCTCTCTTTGTCTGAGGAACCACAGAAGGGACCGGATTCACCCGACAGACAGACAAACAAGCAAACTGAGAGTCAGATCTGAAGCACCTCGAGTGCTATGGATTTAATGGAAAGCTGAGAAATCCACAGGCCTGAAGGTGAAACACAGAGAAACCAACGCCTGCTGAGAGAAACTCCCTTCTGTTGTGAGTATTTCATTAGCTGACCCATGAAATCCTGTTTGCAACCCGTTTCAGTTCCACAGTGTAACATTTTTCTGAGTAAACAGGACATTCGGTGAGATAAATATTGAGTTTTTTTTATGTGGAATTGATTGGATGCTGAAAGGAGTATGTGACAGGTGGTTGGATGGAGGGTTAAAGAGGTGATGTCAGGCAAAAATGAAGGTGTTTCAGATCTCCAGCAAGTTAATAAAAATAAAAGATTACTAATAAATATGAGTATGTGTATATGTTTATGTATATCTGTCGATATACCATGCACCAGTGTTACTTTAGTACTACTGAGATTAATATGTGTGTATATATATACACACCGTTGTGTTTTTGTTATTTGTATTAATTCCTCTATTTTTAATGTTTTTGTGTGTGTGTGTGTGTGTGTGTGTGTGTGTATATATATATATATATATATATATATATGTATGTGTGTGTGTGTGTGTATTTTTGTATTTTCGTTTTCTTTTTTTATTTTAGTTAGTTTTAGTTAAGTTTTGTGTCTTTGTAATTTTAAGTTTTAGTTATTTTAATGCATCATTTTAAACTAAATGAAAAATAAGTTTTTATTCAACATTTGAAGTGGATCAAAACCTTTCATCAAAGTTGTCCTAAAACCAAAACAATATCAGTTTTTGTTATAGGACAACTTTGCTAAACTTTTTGTGATCCACTTCAAATGTTGGCTACTGTGTGTGTGTGTGTGTATATATATATATATATATATTCTTTTTATTTTTATTTTGAATTGATTTCTATTTTTGAATTTTTGAAGATTTAGTAATTTTGTTCTGTTTTTTTTTTTTGTCATTGTATTATAATGTTTTTAATATGTCTCTAGTTTTTATTTTAATTTAAGCGCTAGTTATTTTACTATATCAATTTAAAGTAGACGAAAATGGAAAGTGTTGCTTTGGCTATCTATCTATCTATCTATCTATATATATATATATATATATATATATATATATAGATATAGATATATATATATACTTCATTAAAATTTTAGTTGAATATGTAGTAATTTTGTTGTGTTTTTGTAATGTTTACATATATATATATTTATTTATTTAAATATGTCTATGGTTTTTTATTTAGATTTATTTTTATTTATTTATAGTTTTTATTTTAATTTTAGTTATTTTTACATTGTTGCTTTTAGAAATTTTGCTTTGCCAACTGCTTGAAAAAATTATTTTTTAGATATTTTAACTGTATTTTGAATTTTTTTTTTTTTTTTTTTGCATTTTCCATTTTCATTAGAATTTTTAGTTCTGTTTTTTTTTGTCATTTTATTAATTAATTTAAAATATGTAAAATATATAAAATGTGTGTATGTATATATATATATATATAAATCCATTCATATATATCCATTCATTTTATTTTTAGTTCAAATTTGAGTGATTTTGTTGTGTTTTTGTTATTTGTAGTACTTCCTCTATTTTTAAATATGTCTACAGTATATCATTTTTACTACATTTTATTTTATTTTTATTTTTTTTGTATTTTATAGTATTTAAAATAAATAAAAAAGAAGGCCAGGAACATGTTGATAATCAGTTTTGATTTCATGTTGACTTTAAACTTATGATGGAGAGTGATTTGATGTTTTATCAAAGCTTTTATTACTCAAAGCTCAAAATCTTTCAATCTAAATATGAAGTTCTGGCATGTAACCCATGCCATATTTATTCCTCAAATCATGTGTCTTGTTGAGGAGAGTGACTTACACCGTTAACTCATTCAAGAGAATTTAGAAAATAAAATATTTTATTGTCTATAAAGTCACCTCTAAATGTGCTGATGTTCTGTGATTGTGTTGATCAGTGTGATCGGGAGCAGAGGATGGGAACCACTGAAGCCACTTTACGCATGGAGAACATGGAGGTGAAAGATGAGTGGCAGGACGACGATTTCCCACGGTAAGACCTGACTGACCTTCAGCTCATATAACGTGAGAAATAAACACTGATTCAGTGTTCAGAATATAATAATGTTACAGAAGATTTCTATTTTAAATAAATGTTTTTTTTTCTTTCTATTCATCTGTGAATCCTGAAAAATAAAATATAACACAGTTTTTTGTACAAAATATGGGGCAACACTGATAATAATCATTTAAGATCAGCATTTTAGAATTTTAGATTTTTTAAGAATCATGTGACACTGAAGACTGCAGTAATGATGCTGAAAATTCAGCTTTGATCACAGAAATAAATTACATTTTAACAGATATTCACATAGAAAACAGTTTGAAATTGTAATAATATTTGACATTTTTACAGATTTTACTGTATTTCTAATCAAATAAATGAAGCCTTGGTGAGCAGAAGAGACTTTTTTCAAAAGTAATTTAAATTTCACCAAAATTTAGACTTACTAGTGGACACAATAAGTACAGCTATTGATCTATATATTGACACTATTTAGTTACATTGATTTTTACTTGCTAATAAGCAGATTTGCTCTTCTGCTATATGACACCAGGCATGTAAACATATGCACATGTATGGCACCCGTGGGGCTTGTTGTTTCCTCCCCAGCACAGACGTCTTTAATTTCTGATCGATAATGTCAGATCAATATTAGAGCACTGAGTGTGTGGAGCTGAAAATGTGTTATCTAGCTGCACGTGAAGGAGAAATGAAGGTGAATCGTGGCATAAACAGTCCAGAAGCAGCATGTGGGTCAACATACATGAAGACATAAAGAGCACAGCCTTACATCATAATGCATTGCCATTTATGGGCAAATATGAGGTCATCAGTGTTGCCATGACAATGAGGCTAGTAAGAGACACAGAGTGCTGAATAATTGATTGTGCACTAGTGCATATTATCACATAAAACCATGCTGAACAAAATCTTGAAGAACTTGGCTTTCAATTATCATATACTGTATTAGAAACAGTTTGTTTATTAATTCATCATTTTTTTATTATTAATATTTAAATAAATGCTTAATTTAGTAACTGGTTTTATTAATATATTTATGCATAATTTTAGTAAATAATATTAGAATAATGCTTCACATGGTAACTGTTTTTATGAAATTTAATATATTAATTTATTTAATAGATTTAATAATATTAATCACAAATAATATTAAATAAATGCTTCATGTAGTAACTGGTTATTAATAATATATTTATTTATAATATTAATAAATAATATTAAAATCATGCTTCACATGGTTGCTGTTTTATACAATATATATGCAGATATGCTTTATATGTGTGTGTGTGTGTGTGTGTGTGTATATATAATTATAAATATATCTCTGTAATTATATACATTTTTATATATAAGTACTTATATAATTTAATGTATATATAAAATAGAAAATAATGCTTCACAAGGTAACTTTATATGCAATTATATTTTACGTTTTATATATTATATATTTTAATATGTATTTATAATATTAGAAGATAATATTAAAGTAATGCTTCACATGGAATTTAATATATATTAAATAATATTAATCAATTATATTGGAATAAATGGTTCATGTCGTAACTGGTTTTATTAATGTATATTTTTTTTTTTTACAATATTAATAAATAATATTAAAATCTTGCTTCACATGATAACTTTTTTATAGCTTAATAAATAATAATAATAAAATAATGCTTCACATGGTAACTGTTTTTATTAATATATATTTTTATACTATTAATAAATAATATTAAAATCATGCTTTACACAATAATTTTTTAGACCATTTTTATATACATATATTAAATATGTATAACTATATATATATATATATATATATATATATATATATATATATAACTATACTTTTTAATGGAATTTTATATATATTAAATAATATTAATCAATAATAATATTTGAATAAATGCTTATATTTATTTATAGTATTAATAAATTATATTAAAATAATGTTTCACATTTAACTGTTTTTCTGCATTTATGTGTATATATATTTTTATGTATGTTTATTTATAGTATTAATAAATAATATTTATATATATATATATATATATATTTTAAATATTAATGTTAAGTATATAATAAATATATAATATTAAAATAATGCTTCATGTGTTAACTGTTTTTATGCAATTATAAATGATATATAGCTTATCATATTAATATACAATATATAAAAGATATTTGAAACAATAATATACTACAGTGTTGCATGTGCAAAAAATGGTACTTTTATATGGTATCAAATATTATCTCCATGATAATGGTTTACACAGATAATGAATGCAGCGTTCGGTCTCTTTGTAAGCATCTCATCGCTGACCTGTCTGAACTGAGTTCTGTAACCCTTATTATTGCACTGCGCTCTCTTATTAACCAGCGTGTCCCCTGACAGCGCACAGACTGCTGGGTAATTACACACGACTGTAGTCAGCATGAGATACACAAACACTGCTCATCATAATGCCAGACAATGACAGGTTAATTGTCTGCTTCACTCCTGCTGAAACATGTTTAAAAGCCGCTATTGTTCACGACCCCACACAGATGTGACAACAGCATCATTTATGTGTGCGCTTTACCACTGACCTCTGTGTGCGCCCAGACACACTTTAAAAAAATCATCCTGTTGAATTGATGTTTAATCTTGAGTAGTTTGTTAACCGTAACTGTTCTGTGGCAAAATTGATCTGTTTGTCACAGAGACTTATGCTTGGCTGTTTACTGGACTAGTAAGCAACCAGCATTTAAAAGCCACCATTAATAACCAAGCAACACTAGCAATAAAGCACTACATTAAATAGCTCAACAGCCAGTTAAGGCCAATTATTATTGTACTTCACTGAATAAAAGTGTGGTGCGTCATGTCATTATTGTGAATTGAAGAAGAAGCTCTATAATGACAGAGGAAGTGTGTAGTTTGTATTTTGGTGTGTCGTGGTCGTCTGTATAATTTCTCTTGCTTAATTTCCAGGCCTCTTCCTGAAGATGGTGATTTAGATGGACTCACTGACAACACTGGTAAGTTCATCTCAGTTTGTCTCATCTGTGTAATTCTCACTGTGGAAAAGACAGTTGTTAAGAAATCTTTATGAACACACTGCTTAAATATCATAAAATGTCCATAAAATATCATAATTGAGAAAGATAATCTACAGATTTCGTTTGAAGTTGAAACGGTTCAAGTTGAAAGTTGCACTTGTTACCACAGACTAAAACAATATATAAAAATATACTAATAAAATATCTTTAAATTAGTTGTAATTTATATATTAGTTGCAAAGTTTTGTTTAATTGTAATCATAAAATTTCAAAATATACAATCATAACAATGTTTGTCTAGTTTAAATTCAAGTACTAAAATTACTCAAACTTAAATAAAAATAATACAAATTAAATGGACATTTAAAAAAACTGACAAAAACACAAAATTACTAAAATTATAGATATTTAAAAATTATTATTGCTGTATACATATTTTTGTTTTATATTAAAAAAAAATATTTAATAAATTAGCATTAACTGAAATAAAATCAAATGTAATATCATTAAATATAATGACAACATTTCAAAAGAAATTTCATGATCATGATTCATTTAGTTGAAGTAATAAAATGATTA
Source organism: Labeo rohita (assembly GCF_022985175.1). Lineage (NCBI taxonomy): Eukaryota > Metazoa > Chordata > Actinopteri > Cypriniformes > Cyprinidae > Labeo > Labeo rohita. The sequence goes on from NC_066870.1 coordinate 37,389,419, forward strand.
AAACTGAAACAAAAATATTATAAATTGAATAGACACTTAAAAAAAGAAACAAAAAAAACTGATAAAAACCCACTTACTAAAGCTATAAATATTTAAAAATGCAATAAAATTATTATTGTATGTTTTTAAAAATAATTATTAATAAATAAACATTAACTAAAATAAAATAAAATATTTTAAAAAAACTTTAACTTATTTTATTTCAATTAGTTGCCAGAGCAACATTTATATAATTTTATTATATATCATAATTATAACATTTTAAAATAAATTTCATGATCATAACATAATTTTCATTTAGTTTAAATTAAAGTAATAAAATTGCTACAACTGAAATAAAATAATAAACATGAAGTAGACATTTAAAAACAGGGAAACTTGGCAAAACCAGCAAAAACAAAATTACTGAAACTATATTTAAAAAAAGACTATATATACAATAAAATAATTATTGTATATTTTTAAAAAAATAATAAAAATTAAATAGACATTTAAAAAAAGAAAACAAACTTGAAAACCAACAAAAACACTAAATTACTAAAATTATAAAATATTTAAAAATAATTATTTTATATTTATTAAAATAATTAATGTATATTTTAAAAAAGAATTATTGGTTAATAAATAAACATTAACTTAAATATTTTTTAAAATATATATTAAATATTTACATATAATCATAACATTTCAAAAAGATAATTTTCATTTAGTTTAAAAACTTAAATTACTGAAATATCACTCTGAATAAAAATAAAAAAACTAAAATGAAAAAAAAAAGAAATACAAATAATAAAAACTAAATAGACATTTAAAACAGGAAAACAAACTAATACTTTTTTTTAAATCACTAAAACTTTAAAATGAAAATGAAAATGAAAAACTATACACATAAAAACTAATTAAAGTATGAAAGAATACTGTAATATTATATAAATGATACTAAAAATTCACTGCTGTCATTTAGTTGAAGCGTGTTTTTCATAAAAGGTTGAAGGAGTTTGTCAAATTGATATTAAAGTTGTCAGAAAGTGTGGGAGTTTCTTTTAGCTGTCTGACAGCTTCTTTTATAAATGTGTTTCATTTTCTCGTTTTTTTTTACTAAACATGTGTGATTGTTCTCTCAGCTCATCGTGCCGCTCTGACGGCGGATCACACGGAATCAGTCCGACAGAAGCGTCGCACGCTGATCGCTCCGGATATTAACCTGTCGCTGGATAAAAGCGAAGGTTCGCTGCTTTCTGACGATTTCCTGGAAACACCAGACGACCTGGACATAAATGTGGACGACATCGACACGCCAGATGACGACTCCCTCGGCTCCATCAACAACGGCAATGAGTTAGAATGGGAAGGTCAGTCAGAGGTCAAAGGTCATGCGGGTTTAAATGGAAAACAGAATACATTACAGAACTAATCTAATTTGTCAGATTAAATGCAGACTGTATTGATTTAAGATGACACTCCGGTGGCCAGCGCGAAGGGTCCGGGTGGCGATGAGGGCGACGGTACGGGCCGCCTGTGGAGGACGGTGATCATCGGTGATCAGGAGCACAGGATAGACATGCAGGTCATCAGGCCGTACCTGCGCGTCGTCACGCATGGAGGTCAGTCAGTGATATTAATAATTAATAATAATATGTTATATAAAGAATAGTTTTTATATGAATAATAGTTTTTATATGAATAATATTTATATCAATAATAATTATAATTAATAATGGTATTTTGTGTTGATAAAAGTGTGTGTTGGTGAAAAAAAACACAATTTTAATTTAAATATTAAAATAATTATTATATATTTTTTTTAAATATATAGAAATATAAAAATGACATAATAGCTAATAAAAATAATATTTTTTATATTAATAATAGTAGTATTTAATAATAGTATTTGATAGTATTTGGTATTGAGAATGGTGTGTGTTGTATAATCATTTTATATTTTTTAATATCTAAATATAAAAATGACAATAGTTAATAAAAAAATAATAGCTTTTCTATAAATAAAATTTGATATCAATCATAGTAGTATTTAATCATAGTATTTGGTTTTGGGAAAGATGTGTATTGGAAAAAAACAATGAAATTACTACTAATAAAAAAAAAATATATATATATATTTAATTAAAATTAGTATTTATTTAAAAATATATATATAAATATAATAAATGACATAACAGTTAATAAAAATAATAGTTTTTATATAAATAGTATTTTATATCAATAATAATAGTATTTAATAATAGTTTAGTATTGAGAAACGTGTTGTTGAAAAAGAAACAATAAAATTACTAATAACTAAAATATTTAAAAATATATATTTTATATTTCATTATTAAAATAATAATGTATTACAAATATCTACATGACAATAATTAATACAAAATAATATTTTTTATATAAATAATATTTTATATTAATAGTAGTATTTACTTATAGTATTTGGTTTTAAAAAAGGTGTGTGTTGGTGGAAAATAACTTAATAAAATAATAAAATTACTATTATAAAATTATATATAGTTTTATATTTAATTATAAAAAAATATATATAAATATAAAAATGACAAATATTTCTTGTTTTTTTAGCGCATTGCATGTGGACTTAAGGGAAAATGCAATATCATGTTCCAAGGCCGTGTTACACAAACAGTGGGATCAGTGATCATGGAAATTGTTAACCTTAATTCCAAACACTCTACTGTTACTGTTGACAGGTTATTACGGTGAAGGACTAAACGCCATCATTGTGTTTGCTGCCTGCTATCTGCCCGACAGCGGCTGTGCAGACTACAATTACATCATGGAGAACCTCTTCCTGTAAGACACAAACACACAGTGCAGTCAAACTCCAATTTATGTAGCAACAAGTGTAGACCAGTGTGCATTTGAAATTTATAGATTATGAAAAGATTATCTGTCTTAAACAGGGTTGTGCAGCATTCAGATGCAGAATCATACTTCAAATTTGTATGAAAGGAAGCAAAATAAAAATAGAATGTTGAAGAAATTCATTTAACTGCTGTACATAGCATTTTTATTATCTTGATTTATTATTATTGTTATTAAAAATAATAATTTCATGTACTTCATAGTGAATAACAATTAATTTTGCACACAACATAGAATATTTTCCAGAAGCATCAACAGATAAGCAGATATATGTCTTTAGTGTTGTTTTAGTATCATTGATATAATATTAAAGTTTTTATTTAGACTCTGAATCCGTTTTTTTTTTTTTCAACTTTGGTTAAAGTTTTAATCCCTTTAATTTGTTTTTTTCTTTTAGTTTAATATTTCTGTCTATATTTTTTTTTTATTAATTTTATTTCAGTTTTTATTTTAGTACATTAATTTATCCTAGTGCTGTCAAACGATTAATCGCATCCAAAATAAATGTTTTTGTTTACATACTATGTGTGTGCACTGTGTATATTTATTATGTATTTAAATACACACACATAGTGTTTTGAAAATATTAACATGTATTTAAATAAATATTTATATTATAGAAATATATTTAATACATAAACAACATATTTGTCTTAAATATTTACATGCATGTGTGTGTATTTATATGTACATAATAAATATACACAGTACACACACATATTATGTAAACAAAAACTTATTTTGTATGCGATTAATCACAATTAGCACTCATTTAAACTAAATTTAAATGAGAAATGTTGCCTTTTTATATTTTTGTTAGTTAATTTTATTTCAAGTAATTTAATGTTTTTTAATGTTTTTTATTTTACTACATACACAGCAAGTTTTTTTTTTTTTTTTAATAAATTCATCATTTTATTCAGCAAAGATGCATTAAATTGGTTAATAGTGGCAGTAATGACATTTATAATGTTACAAAATATTTCTGTTTCAAATAAATGCTGTTCTTTTGAACTTTCTATTCATCAAAAAATCCTGAAAATCAAAATATATCACGGTTTTTACAAAAATGTGAACAGTTTTCAGCATCGATAATAATCAGAAATGTTTCTTGAGCAGCAAATCCGCATATTAGAATGATTTCTGAAGGATCATGTGACACTAAAAATTCAGGTTTGATCACAAGAATAAATTACATTTTATAATATATTCACATAGAAAACATCTATTTTAATTTGTAAAAATATTTCACATTTTTACTGTTTTTGCTGTAGTTTTAATCAAATGAATGCAGCCTTGGTGAGCAGATAAGATTTTACAGACTGTTTTACAGCAGAGTTTTGAAAATGCAGCTTTTTTTTACAGGTTTGCACTTCCTCTTTCATGAAATATGCATTTTTTCTTTTGTTTTATCTCAGTGCTTTATTGTATTGTCTCTGCAGATATGTGATCAGTAGTTTGGAGCTGCTGGTAGCTGAAGACTACATGATCATCTATCTGAACGGAGCCACGCCGCGCAGGAGGATGCCAGGCATCAGCTGGCTCAAGAGATGCTACCAGATGATCGAAAGACGGTACACAAAATCCTTTGTGTTTATATTTTGTTTTGGTGTGGGATTTCATGTAAATTCTGTTCTTACTGCTTCTTTTATTCCATTAACATCCAGGTTAAGAAAGAATCTCAAATGTCTGATCATCGCACATCCATCCTGGTTCATCCGGACGGTTCTGGCCATCTCGCGGCCTTTTATAAGGTCAGAAACCGCTGAACATCACATAAACAACCTCAACAGTTTATAGAAGGTGTTTTAATACATTTTACGTTTTCTTTACAGTGTGAAATTCATGGATAAGATCCGTTACGTCCAGAGTCTGGAGGAACTGGCTCAGATCGTTCCCATGGAGCACGTGCAGATTCCCGAGTGTGTGCTGCAGTAAGTCAACTTCACCAGCAGGAGGAGACGCACGGATGTCTTTTGATTTACAATCACTAAAAGAACTTCATTTGTACACGCTAAACACACAAGGGCAGGATAGAGTTTCGTTAAAGTAGTATGCAGAAATTAACATTTGACATTAACACCATATCACTGCGTTGCATACAATCCTGTAAAGCCTGACATTTGAAATAACAGTCCAATAAATCACTTTTTCTTAAATGGAAGAGTTTCAATAATATCATTTTTGAAAGGTCAGGCTTTTATGGCTCACATAGTATGATATATTAAGCCAAACTGAGCAAAAATATGCAGCTAGGTGCCAATCAAAAATTTTAAAATATTTTTACTATTTAAAATAACTGTTTCTATTCGAATTTATTTTAAAATGTAATTTATTCCTGTGATTTCAAAGATGATTTTTTTAGCATCATTACTCCAGTCACATGATCCTTCAGAAATCATTCTAATATTCTGATTTGCGGCTCAAAAAATATTTATTATTATTATTATGTTGAAAACAGCTGAGTTGAATTTTTTCAGGTTTCTTTGATCAATAAAAAGTTCAGAAGAACAGTGTTAATCCAAAAAAGAAATCTTTTGTAACATTAGAAATGTCTTCATCATCACTTTAGATCACTTTAAAGCATCCTTGCTAAATAAAAGTATTAATTTCTATGATTTCTTTCCCAAAAAAAAAACATGAATACTGACTCCAAGCTTTTGTATGGTAGTGTATAATGTTACAAAAGCTTTTTATTTCAGATAAATGCTGATCTTTGGATCTTTCTATTCATCAAAGAATCCTGAAAAAAATGTACTCAACTATTTTAAATATTGATCATAATAATAATGTTTCTTGAGCAGCAAATCAGCATATTAGAATGAAGAATCATGTGACACTGAAGACTGGAGTAACGATGCTGAAAATTCAGCTTTGATCACAAGAATAAATTACATTTTAAATTATATTCAAATAGAAAACAGTTATATTAAATATTAAAAATATTACAAATTTGTACTGTTTTTTCCGTACTTTGGATCCAATAAATGCAGGCTTGGTGAGCATAAGAAACTTTTTTAAAAAACATTAAAAATCTCTGACTGGTAGTGTATGTGGAGAAAAAGTAATGCAATTTTGATGCTTAATGTAAATCAATGAGATCTTTATAACACTATAGCAGATACTTACATAAAATGATATAAATATCAGTTATCACTCTATATCTCCAATAATATGTCTTAGATGAGTTTTAAATGATCGAAACAATGCAATCCAATGATTTAGAGATGATCAAGGTTTTGATCATGTAGATCATTTAGAGGCCTTAAAAATGTATTTCGAATTAAAATGCATATAAAATGTAAATAATATAAACATAGCACCCATATTGCATACTGTAAAAATAGCACAAGTATCAGGGCAGATCTGAACAGTCGTAGATTTCTCTGTATTGACGGTGTGAGCTTTTAGAAATGCTCAGTGTTTGTAATGTGTGACAGTGTGAAAACAGTGTGAAGAGTTTGCGTTCTCTTCTTTCTGCAGATGTGACGAGGAGCGAATCAAAGCGCAGAGAGAAAGGTAAAACCGCAGCAGGGGGTTGTGGGATGGTGTTATGTGATACGAGTACTCTGGCCTTTACATGACTCAAATGTTAAACAGGCAGCAGAACAGTTCTTATTACAGTCTGGGCCATAACACACATACACACACATATATATATGCATTCTAATGCATTTATTCATGCATGAGTATATATATTGAGTATATAGGTATATATGTCCATCCCAAAACTTTATAGTATGTATATGGCTTAGTTTTGTCAGACATTTGTTGTGCACTAATATGCACCTTTGATTATTTCCTCACAGGCTTGAACAACTGGCCAAGACATCAGATAGGTGAAACTTGCATTGTTTGATGTGTGTGACATGTCTCGAGTCATAGGCTACATCTGAATTTGCATACAGCATACTAATAATATGTATCTCATTGGTTATGAAAGTGCACTACTGAATACTACTGAAAAACTCAAGAATAAGAAAAAATAACGTAAATAATGTTTTATTCATCAAGAATGCATTAAATTGATTACATTTTTAATAAATGTTGTAATAAATTGTTTTGAACTTTCTAATCATCAGTGAATCCTAAAAAAGTGTTTTACAGCTGGCTTTTTGCTGAATCAGCTGGTCTTAACTCGTTTCTAGCTGTTTTTTTTACTGTTTTAGGTGGTTTTTGCTGGGTTTTTTCATTCATGTTAACATTGTTAAATCAAGTTAAAACATACTAGCAACATGCTAGCAGCATGCTAATCATGTTAGAAAGATGCTAACAACATGCTAATAATTTGCTAATCATACTAGCAACATGCTAGTAATGTTAATCATGCTAACGTATTAGTAACATGTTAATCATGCTAACGTATGAGTAACATGTTAATCATGCTAGCAGCATGCTAATAATTTGCTAATCATACTAGCAACATGCTAGTATCCCGTTAATCATGCTAGAAACATGCAGGTAATTTATTTATAATGCTAAAAACATACTAGTAACATGCTAATCATACTAACAACATGTTAGTAACGTGTTAATAATGCTAACAACATGCTAATGATTTGCTAATCATACTGGCAACATTCTAGTAACATATAAATCATGCTATCAACATTCTAGTAACATATAAATCATGCTATCAACATGCTAGTAACATGCTAATCATGCTAGCAACATGCTAATAATTTGCTAATCATACTAACATGTTAGTAACATGTTAATCATGCTAGTAACATGCTAGTCATGCCAAAACGTGCTAGTAACATTAAAACATGCTAATAAGATGCTAATCATGCTAACATATTAATAACATGCTAATCATGCTAGCAACATATTCGTAACATGTTAATCATGCTAGCAACATATTTGTAACATGGTAATCATGTTAGCAACATGCTAGTATCATGGTAATCATGCTAACAGCATGCTAATAATTTGCTAATCATACTAGCAACATGTTAATAACGTTAATCATGCTAGAAACATGCAAGTAACTTGTTTATAATGTTAAAATCATGCTAGTAACATGCTAGTCATGCTTAAACATGCTAGTAACATTAAAACATGCTAATAAGATGCTAATCATGCTAACATATTAATAACATGCTAATCATGCTAGCAACATATTCGTAACATGGTAATCATGTTAGCAACATGCTAGTAACATGCTAATTATGCTAACAACATGTTAGTAACATGTTAATCATGCTAGCAACATATTCGTAACATGGTAATCATATTAGCAACATGCTAGTAACATGGTAATCATGCTAGCAACATGTTAGTAACATGTTAATCATACTAGCAACATGTCAGTAACATGTTAATCATTCTAGCAACATGTTAGTAACAGGCTAATCTTGCTATAAACATGCTAGTAACATGCTAATCTTGCTAACAAGACATTAGTGATATGTTAATCATGCTAAAAACGTATTAGCAACATGTTAGTCATGCTAGAAACACCCTAGCAACCAACTAACCAAGGTACCATAGCAACTGCAAAGCAACAACCTAGCAACCACCCCAGGTACTCTAGCAACCACACAGCAACAACTTAGCAACCACCCGGAGTACCTTAGCAATCACATAGCAACACCCTAGCAACCAACCCAGGTACCCTAGCAACCGCCCTAGCAACACCTTAGCAACCACCCTGGGTACCCTAGTAACCACCATGGGTACCCTAGCAACTGGTCTAGCAACCACCGAGGTACCATAGCAACTGCAAAGCAACAACCTAGCAACCATCCCAGGTAGTCTAGCAACCACATAGCAACAACTTAGAAACCACCCGGAGTACCTTAGCAACTTCATAGCAACACCTTAGCAACCATTCCAGTTACCCTAGCAACCACCTCGGAAACCCTGGTAACCGCCCTAGCAACCCCCATGGGTACCCTAGCAATATGTTTTCTCTGTTTCTCTGATGGACTGTACTGCCTTGAAAACCTTTAAACTTTAATCTTTAAAACTTTTAAAATTTTTAAAAGTTTTTAAAAAATTTTAATTTTCAAAACTTTTTAAAACTACTGCAAACTGACAACCTTCAAGCTTATAAAACATTTTCAGACTTTCTGGCTAGGCTTTTTCAAGCCAACTTAAAGTTTGTGTGCAAACTTTTCAGTCTAGTTGAATATAATGTAATATTTATTATAATTTTAAATAGTAAACCATCGGATCACCTTTGACATTTGCAGCATGATTGATTCTTATCTCGCATACGATTTATGAGGGTTAGTATGCAAACTGGGATGCAGCCACCACATAATCTGGCCGTGTGAATCAAACAGACTTATATTTCAAAGGTTACTGCATTGACAGCGAAAGCTTAATGAGAAAACATCATGCATTTAGATTTTATTAGAACACATATACATATACATGATTTAGTGCTTTAAAATCAACATGCAATCAGCAGTGATGCACTTTAACTCTTTAATGTACGTCAACATTTCGATTGCTGTCAAATCATCAAGGAGTTTTATTTCTTATCACCTTCACTCCAATCATTTAGATGCCACGGACCCACAAATATGATTTTCCCAGTGCAGGGATATTCTAAAAATTAAACAATCTAGATTGTTTCTTGCAAAAAGCTCCTTTCTGTCACATAGTAAAAAATATAAAAGGTAATTGTGACTTAAAGGTAATTGAAATGTTTTAAAAAAAAAAATTCTTACAATTGTGAGTTTATACCTATATCTCTCAATTCTCAGATATTTATACATATATATTTTTTCTCATAATTGCATGAAAAAAGTCTGAATTGTGAGATTAAAAGTCACAAGTACATTTTATTTTTATTCCATGGCAGAAATTGGCTTCCATAGTTAATGTATTTATGTATTTACTTTAAAATAAAGTTTTATTTATGTACATATTTTATTATTTATTTTAATTAGAATTTGTGTTATTTAATCTTTTTTATTTATTTATTGTTAATATTTGAGATTTCCTCACTTATGTTTTATTGTCATTTTTATTTATTTACAAATTTTCTTTAATAAACTGTATTTATTTATTTATTTGACTATCATTTGTTAATTTTAATCTTATTATTTTATTTATTTTAATAACATTTTTATTATTTGATCTTTTTTATTTTTATTGTTAATATTTTTGAGTTTTCTTCACTTATGTATTTTAATGTCATTTTTATTTATTTGACTATATTTTAATCTTATTAATTTATTATTTATTTACTTTTTTATTTATGTTAATCAAATTTTCATTATTTGATCTTTTTATTATTTATTTACTTATTAATATTTTTGAAATTTCTTCACTTAGGTATTTTAATGTAATTTTTATTTATTTACTCATTTTTTTAATCAACTGTATTTTTTTACTTATTTATTTTAATCTTATTTATTTATTTACTTATTTTGTTTATTTGATCAAAATTGTTTTATTGTGTAATTTTTTATTGTTAATATTTTGGTGATTTCTTCTTTTATGTATTATAATGTAATTTTTATTTACTCGTTTTCTTTAATCAACTGTATTTATTTATTATATATTTTATTCTGATAAATTTTTTATTATTTGATCGTTTTTATTATTTATTGTTAATATTTTTGAGATTTCTTCACTTATTTATATATTTTAATCTTATCATTTATTTACTTATTTTATTTTTTATTATTTGATCATTTTAATAATTATTTACATTTTTGTTAATATATTTGAGATTTCTTCACTTATGTATTTTAAGTTATTTTTTATTTTTATTTTTTACTTTTATTTACTTTAGTCTTGTTTTTGTGTTTATTTATTTTATTTATTTATTTTTTTTTTTTACACTTTATCTATCTTTATCTAAACATTTATCTAAACATTTCCACAGCCCCAGGTTGAAAACTCTGTATCAAACTATTCCACATGGATGAAATTACATTGAAAACCACTTTTTCCTCATTGAATATCCTTAGAAATGTCCAGTTATGGAAGTTAAATGCATTGCAAACATCTTTTCATGTTGATTTTAAATGCAAATGTTCAAATTACATAAATGCAAAGAAATCAGATGTCATTGTTTCATGTGCACTGTTTGTTTTGAATGCATTATTTTGCAGGCCGCCGTCAGTGGCTGCAGAGGCCTGTCCCTGACGTGTCTTGTTGGGTAAGAGAGCGAACGCCTGACTGTAATAGTAGATCCAGCAGTAGGGTGGTTTAATGACCTCTGGACGATACGCCATATTTGGGGTCTCTGAATGGCGAGAGGAGCGGCATGTCGTCTGCTCTGTTACATAAAGCTCATCTGCTGCTCTCGTCAGAACAGCAGCCACAGCGACCCTGCTGCCCATCGCTGCTATTTTTGACCAGACTACTGAGCGGCACATGGCCGATATCCCAGCAGAGGCATATCGCCCTGTGTGTCTGTCTGTCTGTCTGTCTTCAGTGTTGGGGAGTAACTTGAAGGGATAGTTACAGTTCGGTCATTACTTTACTCAATCCTGCATACTGTTATTTTATTTCCTTCTCATAGTCATTTCCTTTTCAATGGCTGTCAAGGACAAAAAGCTCATAAAGGTAGTCCATATGACTTGTGGGCTTTATTCCAAGTCATTTGAAGTCATATGATTGGTTTGTGTTAGGAACAGACTGAAATTTAAGTCATAAGACATGGGAAAACTAACGATGGTGTCATTGACGTCCACCTTGACGTGACGAATTCATTATACTGATCACTTCAGAAGCTTTTATATGACTTCAGAAGACTTGAAATATACATACATTACATATTTGACATACTGAATATGTTTAAAAGATATATCTATACATATATATATATATATAGATAGATAGATATAGATATAAATCATTTAATATGTTTATAATATATTTAAATATTCTTTTCTTTGCTCAGCAAAATTTTGCATTATATATTAAATATATAAAATGTATTAAACTATATATAATTTATGATATGATATAATAACTCAAATATGAAATGGTTAGTACAGTTTAAAATAAGTAAATAAAACAGTAAAAAAAATGAAATAAAATACAAAAACATTAAAAAACAAAAAAAAAGAAATATATATAGACATTAAAAAACTATTATATGTATACAAAATTTTATTAATTTAATTTAATATGTATTTAATATATTTAAATAAATATTATGGTCTTTTGCAAGATTATGTATTATATATTAAATATGCCATATATATTAAATATATATTTTTTTATATATTTATTCAATATTGAACACACTTTTTTTGTTGTTGTTACTTGAAACAAAAGAAGTTAATTAAAATAAATACATAAAGGAAACATCTGTAATAAAAACATTTGAAATAAAAAAAATTCATTAGGATTATTTTGTGTAAGACTTGCCCAAAACTTTTAATAAATACAAAACACAATAATGCTAAAATCTAAAAAATGTAAAATAATATAGTGATTGTGAATGTTTTTTTTTTTTTGATTTACAGATACACCTCAAGGCAGGGATTCATCTGTGCATGTCATTTTCCAAAGATGTTCCTTTAAAGAACAATCATGTGGATGAACACAACCATCATCATCTCAAAACACAACAATGATGTTTGTGAAGCTCCGTCTAGAGTGAAGTTTTTCCATACACGCTGACCTTTGACCTGGATCACAACCGGACCGCAGCTGAGTAAGTGTGAACGAGAGAAAACAAATACTTATGGACTCTTTTTTTCTAATATTTGTTTTGTTTCTAAAGAAGAACATCTGTGCAAACTCAAACATCTTGTGTAATAGTCATTTGTGTTGTACAGATGTAAAACGAGGGATGTTTAATACCAGCGGGATCATAACTTGACTTGGCAGTTTAACTATGTTCACTTGCCAGCCGCTTCCACAATGGAAACCACATTCAGCCTGTTACATAATGCAGCAATTTACAGGTTTAAAGTCAACATGAAATCATGTCTTCATAATCTTTCACTGGAAACTTGCCATGAAAAAAACAATCAACTAATAATTATGTAGTCATGGGTTGCTGTAGGTAGTTTAATGTTTTCTAGAATCTTCTAAGTGGTTAAAGGCGTAGTTAACCCAAAAATGAAGAAAATTAGCCCTTTCAAGATGTGAAGGAGTTTGTTTCTTCAGATTTGGAGAAATGTAGCATTCAGTCACTTGCTCACCAATGTATGTGAATGGGTGCCGTCAGAATGAGAGTCCAAAACATCACAATAATCTACAAGTAATCCACACCACTCCATCAGTTAACATCTTCAGAAGACAAAAGCTGCGTAACAAATGCATCATTAAGATGTTTTCAACTTCAAACCATTGCTTTGGGCCAAAATATGAGTCCATAATCCATAATAACGCTTCCTGAATCGTGAGATAAAAAAAAGCAACTTTTTATTTATTTTTTTATTCCATGGCAGAAATTGGCTTCCATAGTTACAGTACTGTATTTATATATTTAGTTAGATTTTTTTTTTTTTTTTTTTTTTTTACTTATTTCAAACTAAGTTTTATGTTTTTTTAAATTTCTTTGCTAATGTAATTAAATTTTTATTCATTTTTTTTATCAGCTGTATTTTTTTCATATCATTATTTATTTATTTTCATATGATTTTTGTTTACTTTAGTCTTGTTTTTGTATTTTTTTGTATTTTTTGCACTTTTTCTAAACATTTCCTCAAGAAGATAAGTAGATGAGTTTGTTTCTTCATCATATTTGGAGAAATGTAGCATCACTTGCTCACCAATGGATCCTCTGCAGTGAATGGGTGCCGTCAGAATGAGAGTCCAAACAGCTGATAAAAACATCACAATAATCCACAAGTAATCCACACCACTCCATTCTATCAGTTAACATCTTGAGAAATGAAAAATTGTGTTTGTAAGAAGGAAGTCCATCATTAAGATGTTTTTAACTTTGTTTAGAGCTGTTTTTTGGCTTGTAGACGGTGCTTGATCTGTGCAGATTTCTCTCCTGATTCAGACCAAACACCTTTTCACTGGAGAAAACAATATAGATAGAGGTTTGTAGGTAAAATGCCAAATTGATGGATTTATTTCTGACAAACACATGATTTGGAGTGTTGTGGATTACTTGTGAATTATTGTGATGTTTTTATCAGCTGTTTGGACTTGTTCTGACGGTACCCATTCACTGCAGAGGAGCAAGTGTTGGAACGCTGCATTTCTCTAAATTTAATGAAGAAACAAACTCAATCTTGGACAACCTAAGCACATAATCAGCTAATTTTAGATCATTTTTGGGTGAACTATTCCTTTAATGCAGCAATTTGGTGCTGTTAACATAAACATAATGAAGTTTTCAGCAATAAAAGCTAATCAGTATTTATTTAAAACAAAAAAAAGCAGCTCGACCTTCATGTTGACTTTCAAACTTATCTGATTAAATGTACAGTTGCCACGTGAGCTGACAGGGCAGCGGGTCACGTTTGCTGAAACTTAACAACTGTAATACAAGTGTTTAATCAGGTTCAGGGGCTGTGTTCCGAATGGAATACTAGCGTACTGCATAATTTTTTTTAAAGCTTATTTGGAACAGTATGCAATGATAAACGCTTCATACTACTATATACTGCTGTCACATGACCTAATTGCATGTTTTACTCAAGTTATCTCCACATTTTAATGCAGTTTTATCTAAATAACTTTATATGCATTACACTAGGAACTGAAGGTCAAGTTGAGTGTGTTGCATTGTGGACTACAGTATTCATACGGTAATTCCATGCATACTCTAGAAATAGCACAGTAGTATGATAGTATGATATTCTCAACACAGCCGAATGTTTGGCACAGTGAGTCGTCTGAATTCACTGTAAGTAATCCATGTACATAGACTCTCTCATGCAGCTCCGCGGTACAAACTCGCGTGCTTCCAACTCAAACTTCCCGTTATGACATCACAGGAGGCGGAGCTTGTTTTCCCTCCCTTCATAATGCCTTATGGGTACTGTGATCTATCTATAATCAGATACAGATCTTATAACGAAAGTCTCAGTAACATTTTACAGTAAGGTTCTAATGATAAACTAAATGATAAATTTAACTAAAGCATTTATTATTCTAAATTTTAACTTGTGTGAAGGACCAAACTTACAAAAAAAAATTTATAACTTTTTTTAACATTTAATTTTAACAAAATTACTTGCTTAAATAGTTTTTTTATTTAAAAAAAAAAAAGATTTACATTTGTCCTAATTTTTTTGTATTTTTCCTCTTTATTTATTATGTTGTTAATTTATTTGTAACTGCATTTGTTTATTTATTTATGCATTCATTTATTTTTATATTTATTTATTCCCAAATGTAAGGTCTTCCATACATTTCAACATTTACTAATACATTATTCAACTTTAATTACATGAACTAACAAAAAAATGGCATTTAACCAATGTTAATAAATATTAATAAACACTGTATCAGATCAGTTTCTCTTTGTTAGTAAATGGTTTAACTATAATGAGGCCTTATTGTACATTTTAACTCAGCATCTCTAATATTTTTCAGCTCAACACACAACGGAGTGACTAATTTCACAATAACAGCAATAAACATTATTTTATTAAGCAAATTAATTTAATGTCATCATTCCACTGGATTTAGCAGTCATGCATCGGATTGACCAATCAGCATGCAGCAGTGCTCATAATGCATTTTGAAGGGATAATTTCAGCCACATTATTGTATAATGTACATTATCAGACTGTTTAACAGTGTGCTGTGTGTAAATCATTTGTATCATAGGATGTGCAATAAGTGAATGAGTTGCTAACGTTGACGATGTGATAATTAATAAAAAGTGAATTTAACTGTCGAGCTTTGTATTTTACTGTTATTTGACTTCCAGTTGTCAGGATGGATTTCCAGCAAAGATGCACACTTTCATCATTCGTCTGCGGGTGTGCAAGTCATATCTGTGAATAAAAGAAAGGAAGTCAGGCTACGGAAAGCAAAAGAAGCCGTAATAAAACACGAATCAACATATCTGTGCATTAAACAGATTTGCAAAACAGTGTTTTCTATAACAACTCCAATTTCTTAACCACTTACTACTTTTTTCAATTTGCCTAGCTTTGCCAAGTTATACTTTCAGCTGTTATGATATCATTTAAACACTGCCAAACTTTGCTTAAATTTAACAAGTCATATCAACAGCTGCGCATCCACCTTACTCTTCAATGCGTAAGTCAGTCTATGGGCGAGACTTCCGGTTCATTAGCCGCTAGCTAATAACAAGAAGAATAACAACGTTTGCATAATTAAGTGCGTTCATAATTAAGATAGTAGAGAAAAGCGTAACGGTTAACTTGGATCACGTGTCCCTTAATAACCAATCACATTACAGCCTTGAGTCATTGAATTTCATTCAGAGTTGTGCGACAACCAATCACCGTTTACGGATACCATAGGAATGAATGAGAAGTGCCGTAAGCTGAAACCCAACTGTGGTAAAAACAGCATTTTGTCGTGGTAAACTCTAAAAATAGTTAAATCTGAAAGTATTGTTTATGTAATTTAACAGATATGTGCTGCTAAATTACAGTTGTATACTGTAGATGACAAAACGGCGTTTTGCTGTTAATTTCAAAAACAGTAGCACACTGTATTTTTACAGTAAGATGCTGGCAACCACAGCTGCCAGTAGATTACCGTTTTTTTACAGGGAAATTTTTTACAGTGTAGTGTAAAACATGTTGAAGACTAACAGATAGGCTGTCGATTCGTTAAATGACATGCCGTTTCCTCTAAAAAGTTGTTTATTCAGCGTAGTACAGCCTCTCCTCCATTGACATCTATTAAAAAAAACGGCCTCTGGTCTCCTTTCTCACGTACTGCCAGACCGGAAGCGTTAGCTTTAGCCATTACGCTTTTTTGGCTAATGGTTGCAGGCTTGTCATTAGTGGCTTTGTTCGCACTGATAAACCAATCGTCTTTCACACCGCTGCCTCAAAACATCAGATTCATCCGCGCAGAGTAGCAAACTTGGTAATTGTTGTATCGGGCAGTGACACGTGTTCCAGCAGGCATATGTTGTGAGCTGTTCTTAGGTCAGGAATGAGCTGAGTCACGAATGAGTCATTTACTCACGGTCTCTTGTGTTAATACATCTGATCTCAGAACGTCAGGAACAAAATATTAAAAACAAATGCAACCTGAGCTTCATCACCTCATACTGTCTGTAGCCATTGACCTAGTAAAGCAAAGCCTTCGGGCTTTTTAAGTTCATCACCATTTGCGCTGAAGGGTAGATACACAGTAATTAATAAAATAATTGGTATTAAAGGTGTTTTATAAAGATTTAGAAAACAAGTTTTGTACTATTCAACACAGTACTAATAGGAAAGCAATCAAAACTGTCCGTTTGTGTTCTGTCTTCAAAATCTTTGTGTAAAATAAAGGTCATGCATGTCGATGATTGTATTTTTTTTTTTTATTTATTCTTTTCATTTATTTTATTTTGTCTCATTTGTTCCCCTGGCTTTATAATGTCTGTTGTATTGTTCTGTATCTGTCGTTTAAAGCATAATAATAATAATTAAAAAATAAATAAATAATTTTCACTATTACTTTACAAAGTACAAATTCAACAAAATATTATTTAAGTGTTATATTAAAATTTACTTGCTCAAGTTCCTCATACCTTAAATGTGAGATTGTCAGTACACATAGTAAAATTTTATTTGTTTACTGAAAGGAAAAGGAAACTTGTGTGACTCAAATCATTTATTTTATCTTAAAATCAAAGTTCAAAGCTTCAAAAATGTATTCTTTTTTATATTACCCAGAAACAATGACTTAGAAGTGATAAAAACTTCTCAATGTCAGACTACTGATAATTATGAATGACTGAAAGATAAAGGATCATAATTTAAATACAGTATGTTAGAATATTAACACTGTTGCAATAGTCATAAAATGAAGTGAAATGTTAGTATCATCATTTACACTTGGACTCTGAACATGAATTGATTTCATTAAGATGATATATTATTTTTGCATTGGATTTGACGGTGTGTGTTTGTTTGTTTGTTTGTTTATCTAGGTAGGCAGTTAACAAGGTTTTGAAACAGCTATTGCAATTGGTTAAATTGATAGTCTGGTATTTATGTGAGTTGCGTCAGAAGCGTTTGTACCATGTCACACACAGACATCTTGCCAAATATAGCTCTATGGCCGCGTCCGCTGAGAGCTGGTTAAGTATGGAACTTTTCACCTCAGTCCAGGAGAAAAGTTCCCTCATGCCGTGCCAACAAGACGAGTCGAGTAATTGGAAACAATCTGATCAGGATGGTAAAGTATCATGAGAGGAAACATACTGAAATACCACGTGCCTGCCTTGTCTTTATTTAACATTTGGCTCTGGGATCTGCTTCCATTTAGGTGGAGAGTGTGACTATAATATAATGATTAACAGCCAGCCAAACTGAATGCATAATAGCAAACATAAATCAATCATAAATAGTCTGTTCTTACAGTTAACACCCTCTCTGAAACATTAGGCTCAAAGATTCAGTGTTTGTACTTGATGATATTGAAAATGAATAATCACAAGTGGGATTCTGGCCAGGCTGGAGTTCACCGGGTAAAATGACAACGGGCTGAAATGTAGGGCAGAAATGATGTGAGAGGATGAGCATTGAGGATACACTGCACACATGGAACAAATGTGACACTGAATAAATAACAACTGTTTGAAAATCTGGAATCTGAGGGTGCAAAAAATCAAAATATTGTGAAAATCGCCTTTAAAGTTGTCCAAAGGAAGTTCTTAGCAATGCATATTACTATTCAAAAATTAAATTTTGATATATTTACGGTTGAAAAATTTCCAAAATATCTTCATGGAACATGATCTTTACTTAATATCCCAATGATTTTTGGAATAAAAGAAAAATCGATCATTTTGACCCATAAAATGTATTATTGGCTATTGCTACAAATATACCAGTGCTAATTAAGACTGGTTTTGTGGTCCAGGGTCACAAATGTTATACTGTACATCATGTCACAAGGACAAACTCAAAGATAATGTTTGTTTCAAATAATGATATCACCATTATTATTATGATTATAATTATTTTTTTAAAATAATACTACATATATATATATATGAAGCTTTATTAATAATAAAATGGTCAATCTTATGCATTACAATTATTTTAATTATATATATATATATATATATATATATATATGTGTATATATATATATATATATATATATATTATTATTATTATTATTTATTGTTATTATTTTAAATAATACTAATGACAATGGGAGCTCAGGTTGCATATAAAATAAAAATAAAAATTATATATATATATATATATATATATATATATATATAAAGCTTTATTAATAAAATGGTCAATCGTAAGCATTAAAATTAGTTAATGATATATATGTGTATATATATATATATATATATCATTAACTAATTTTAATGCTTACGATTGACCATTATTATTTATATATATAATAACAATAATAATGCAATTATACAATTACAATTATATATATATATTTACATACATATATTGTAGTAATTTACTGCCTTGATTGTGATATTTAATAATCAGTTTTATTAACAAGTACGCATTCAGTGCTGACCCAAAATCCACAATAAACAAAGAAACAAATAAACAAACTCATAAAAATGTGAAATATTGTGTTTTCCTAAATGTTTTGTAAATATTTTGTCACTTGTCAGTATTCACCTACTGTAAACTGCCACACAGTGTCACAGTAATTTTACACACATATCTAAACAATAAAGATCCAGGCTATAACTCGCATTCAGAACCTCAGTGGGAAGTGTATCTAAGAATTTTATTCACACCTTTGTTTTTAATATTGTATTACATTATGATTGTCTGCAACCTGGATCGTCGTGTAAATAAAGTGTTTATTCCTTTACCTGCGTTTAATCACGTCCCTCATTTCGGTAGTCTTGGTAATGCGTGTTAAACACAAAGTATGTGCTCGCTGGCCTGATTTGGTGGTATATTTCCACTCTTTAATTGCAGCGCTGTCGCCTCGTTCCGCCCCCACCGTGCGAGCGACCCGCTGACAGACGCGGCGCGACAGGTGCGACCGTGGAACATTGCCAGTATGCAAATGAGCCAGACGGATCAAACGCTGATTGGTTCCCCGAGAGCGGCCTTATTGGCAAGCGACCCACGTCGACGTGACGCAAAGCCGAGCCGGCTATATAATGAAGGCGAAAGCCTAGTCCATCAATGAAATAGTAAAGAGAGGGAGATTCTGGGAGGGAGAAAAGGAGAGAGAGACTGAAAGCATTCCCGACTGCATTCGCAAGGAAGAGATTCCTTTGTTAGGAAAGACCAAGACCATAAAAGGATCAGAATGAAGTTTATTATTGGAATAGGAGGGTGAGTAGTCTGAGACTGACATGTTAAACTTATATTGTATGATTGATATCATTGTTTAATAAGTGTGTAATGCCCCTTTCACAGTGTGACCAATGGAGGCAAGACAACTTTGACGGGAAGACTCATAAAGAACTTACCAAACTGTTGTGTTGTACATCAAGATGATTTTTTCAAGGTATGAAGAGAATCCACATTTTTACAAATTCATGTATGTAAAGATATATAGTATTTGGACACTTACATCTATCTAGTGCAATTATTTCCATGCATTTTAAGTGTCCAAATACTTGTAAATCATAAGTTAGCATTTCCAAGGGACAAAAAAGGTAAAGATGTTTAGGACTTAGTCATTTGTTGTATTTCTGGATCCATATTGTGGTTCATGAACCCTATGCTGGTGTTCTCCTGGACAGCCAACCTCAAAGACCCAACAAATGAATGCCTAATGAGGTGCCTAAAAACACAGGCATTCATTTGCAGCATTCAGCTCCTAATTCCACTAATACGATCCTCTTGTTCATGCATTTATCATTCTGTGGCATGTAAGAGGATCTGGCAACCTCCACACCCACCATCGCTCTTCGAGCGCCCATATCGATATATTTAATAACACCTCTTAAGTGCATCACACACACATTCCTAACTGTCATTAGAAGCTCCTCTCTCAAGAATCGCATTGGCGACATGCTGGTAATTCAGATAATTCAGTTTAACGAATGCATAGCTGCGCATTCGGTGCATTGCAACCAAATTATTTTAGAAGACTAGCCTGAGGGCTTGGCATCACATGTCCAGGTGGGACCAGCACTGCCTGAGCCATCTACACCTTTTTGTTTTATTGGTCACTGTTATTGCAGCCCCAAGATCAAATAGAGCTCGGGGAGGACGGCTTTAAACAATGGGATGGTAAGAGTGGCTTTCGCTGTGGGAAGAGAAACAGTAACGTATTCCCACCTTTCCATAACCATTCTGATGTTTGCATTATTGTAACATAAACCTAAAACCCAGCAAGACTTTGTCTTACATTGCACGTCGAAAGCTTGGACACACTTGAGGATCGAAATCTGCTTCGTAGGTGAATATAAAGTTGGTTGATTAACATAGAGCAAGGAGAGCTCATGTTCTTTTATAGCCTTCAAAACCATTTTGTAATTCTATAATAAGTGTGTCCAAACTTTAGACTCGCGGTGTAAATTTGACTCACAGTCCTGTTATGTTAATTATTAACATCCCTAAAAAGGAGAACTAGAGGAGAGATGTTTAATGTATTATTTTATGCTCATTATCCAAGCATGTGAGACACGCCTTGTCTTTTTTGTCTCCTTGTGTAGTGATCACCGCCTTGGACATGGACGCCATGGTGAACACGGTTAAGGGATGGATGGAGAACCCGGTCAAGTTCGCACGCTCTCACGGCGTGACCGTTTCGCCCGACGGCTCGGACCCCGAGCGCGAGATCCACATACTTATTATAGAGGGATTTCTTCTTTATAATTACAAGTAGGCGTCTTCCAAGTTGTGCTGGTTTTGTTTAGCTTAAAGATATAGAGATGGGAGGCTGATGGTCTTCTTGTTTCCATCTCTAGGCCTTTGCTTGACGTCTACAACAAGTGCTACTATGTCACCATTCCATACGAGGAGTGCAAAAGGAGAAGAAGGTGAGAATTGATTTTGAAGATCAGATGTTCGATGATTCTGTTAATGGTTTTCTAACACATCCGTCTGCTTCTTTTCAGTACGAGAACTTACACCGTTCCTGACCCACCCGGTCTGTTTGACGGCCACGTGTGGCCTATGTACTTGAAACACAGGCTGCAGATGGAAAACTGCGGTTTGGATATCCGTAAGTCAATCAGTTTGGCCATAAAATGGCTTTCGCAACCCATGTCTGTAACTCACATGGACAATTCGTTTTTGCAGAATATGTGGATGGGATGAGAACAAAAGATGAGCTCTATAACCAGGTTTATGAAGACATTCAGAACTCACTGTTGAATGTCTTATAGGTAAGATGCTTCATCTTTTAAAAAAAAAATATATATATAATTGTCATTGTAGTTTTTTTCTAATCTACATTTCCTTATTGTCTTTACAGCATCTCCAGTTGGAATGAAGATGTGTGTGTATAGAACTGTAAATAGCATCACAAGTAGATATTCTGCCACTAGATGAATTTTGTAAATAAATACTAACTTATTTTAAAAGTGATGGCAAAAGCCTGTAATTTTATATTGCTCTGTGTAACTTTGTTTTGTTAAAAACAAGCATTACTCTCTGGGATGCCCAGAAATGAAAAGTGTATGGCAATTCTATCTTTGTTTTCATTTCACTGTAACTAAAGCTCTATTATCTTCAATCAGAAAAGACATTTGAACACTTTCTGTCTTGTGTTTTCATTCTCAACATGCATGAAAACCAAGTTTTTGTGATTACAGTGTCTGGACTGTGATTGAGGAATATAATGGGCAAAGCATAAAATATTTGATTCAATTATGAAATAAAAAATGTTGAAATAAAAATACAGTAAATATACATTTCACGCTGTTGTTGTTATTTAATTTTGTCCCGTATATTAAATTTCATGTCATATTTTGTGTCCTTTTACCTTATTTATGCTTATGTTGTATTTTATTTATTAATTCTAACATTTTAATGATATATTATCATTTAGGCTATTTAATTTTGTCCAACATATTTCATTTCATGACATATTTTGTGTCATTTTACCTTATTTATGCTAACATGTTGTGTTTTTATTTATTAATTGCAACATTTTAATGATATATTATCATTTAGGCTATTTAATTTTATCCAACATATTAAATTTCATGTCATATTTTGTGTCATTTTATCTTATTTATGCTCATAATTCCAACATTTTAATAATATATTATCATTTAGGCTGCTTAATTTTGTTATTTAACATATTAAATATTAAAACATATTAAAACATTGTTTTTTTTGTTTTGTTTTTTTTTGCATAATTCTGACATTTTAATGACATATTATCATTTAGGCTATTACATATTAAATCTTGTGTCATATTTTGTGTAATTTTACCTTATATGTGCACATAATTCCAACAGTTTAATGGTATATTATAATTTAGGCTATTTAATTTTGTCCAACATATTAAATTTCACCTCATATTTTGTGTCATTTGATCTTATTTATGCTGTTATGTTGTTATTTTATTTAAAAATTCTACCATTTTAATGATATATTATCATTTAGGCTATTATGTTTTATCCAGCATATAAAATTTAATGTAATATTTTGTGTCGTTTTACCTTATTTAGGCTCATGTTGTATTTTATTTATTAATTCCAACATTTTAATGATATATTATCATTTACGCTATTACATTATGTCCAACATATTACATTTCATGTCATATTTTGTGGAAATTCTCATTTTGGTTTGTTTATTTATGCTCATATTCCACTGTATATTTATTGATTGCTACATTTCATTGTTTATTTATATATATATATATATATATATTTGGCTCCATTATATCCCTCCATTTACTACAACAAAAACTCCTCAGGTCAAATACTTGTTTTACAACACAGGTTCTGGTTTTATATTTACTCAAACATTTATTTAAAGTTAACAGGAAAGCAAACATATCCGTCATTCAGACACAAGGTCAATGTGTTGGTATTTATAGCTTGTATGAATTGTTAATAGGCTACTACATTTTATTGTACATTCAGTGGTCACAAATAATCAGAACATTCACTTCCTTATTTTATTTTCTGAACACAACTGGTTTAACAATGTATATGCATGCATTGTGTCTATTGTACAGTAATTATTTTTTGCACCATAATATAAAGTAATATCAACAAACAGAAAGCACTTTAATATTATTTGATGCATGATATTAAATAGAGGAATGGAAATGGGCATCGTTTCTAATGGTGTTGTGTAATTGTAGGCCTCTACTGGCTTCCATTCATACAGACTGTAATCTCAGTACCAGGTGCCAGTGACAAAGATGATCACAGCAAGCTCTGAGAGATTTTATGGATCCAAGGTTATCTCAGTTTTGTCTCATTTTAGTATCGACTCTTGTAGGCTCCAAGTCACAATAAATGACCAAGCGAAATCATATAATTTTTTTTTTCAAATGTGACGTGAATGTATTTTCTTAAATGCTTTTTATACATTAATATTTAAATGTAAAAATGTTACGTGATGTAAAATTTGTAAAATATATTTTCAAAAAATGGCCCAAAATATATATTGTTAGAAAATATATTTACAAAAATTTGGATCATATTTTAGTATTTTTTTCTTGTTTTGTTTTATATATTGTGAAATATTTTTTAAAATATGTTTTGTGCTGTATGGATTTAAATATCTGCCAGCAGGATCAGAAAAATAAACTTAATTTAAATTCATTTAAACTTAATTAAAAAAAAAAAAAGAAATCCTATTTGCAAATATTTTTTTTTGTGTTTTAAGCATGCATGTTCAGAAACCAAGACTTAATATCTTACATCATTCTTGTTCTCAAGTAAATATCTTTGATTTGAGAATGTTTAAATATTAATATTTTATTAACAATAAGGGAAAACGAGACAAAAATACTGTGTTAGAAAATAGTTGTTGGAATGTAAAAATTAATTTGTCAAAGTAAGTCAGACAGACTTTAATTGAGCATTAATGTGGACTAATATTAATTGATCTTAGGAGAATTTGATAAGAAATATATAAGTTCATATGTGGATCACAAAACCAAAATATTGAGAAAATTGTTTTAAAGTTGTCCAAGTGAAGTTCTTAGCAATGCATATTACTAATCAAAAATTAAGTTTTGATATATTTACGGTAGGAAATTTACAAAATATCTTCATGGAACATACATCTTTACTTAATATCCTAATGATTTTTGGCATAAAAGAAAAATCGATCATTTTGACCCATACAATTTTTGGCTATTGCTACAAATATACCAGTGCTACTTAAGTCTGGTTTTGTGGTCCAGGGTCAAATATTGAGATGTTTGATTTTCAAACACAAATGTGTTGTCTTAGCAAATCTGAACGCTTTTTTTGAGATCTTTCCTGAAGAGGAGACACGCATGAGATTACCTGGTCAGGTAAGAGTCTCTTTGCTCTTCATTTGATCTCATTGCAGTGGTCCAGGTGGTGGGACAGATTGTAAAGCATGTCTATGACTGTACTGGATTGGAGGGTATCTGATGATGCATTGTCAGGAGGTCTGGAGCGCGGTTATGTGTGTGAGCCGTTATATTTAGGTGACATGCCTCCGGTGTCAGGAGAGAAGGGGCCGTTTGCGGGATGTAAATAGATGTGCACGCTCTGATCTCTAACCGGTTCGACCCCGTGTCACACTGTCACACCATCGGGACAAGTGCCTGGACCACGAGGCCTGGCTGGGGGAAAGGTGAGAACGTCTCCAACGTCATGGTTTGTCACGAAGGCCTCAAAAAAGTAGCAGAGGCACGGCTCAGGTTTTGGCCTATTTTAGTTGAAATGCGAGGTGATATTCACATGCTTTTCACTCGCGGTTTTAGACATTTTTAAGTGTGACTCAAGTGTCGCTGAATCATTAAAGTGCTCCGTGTGAGTCTGCAGGAAGTGTTGTGTGTGTGAGGGACTTTTTGCGGGTTGAATTTGTTGTCACACACCCTCATATCTGAGATAGCTGGAGAGCGTCAGCTGCCGTCCCATCAGCAGCTGTAAATGTGTGAGGAACATTTCACTCATATCCCAGATCACAGTGGCATTTTTGTGTTCAGTCAGAGGATTATTAATACAACTTGACACTTTCGAATAACCAACTATCAAATCTATTCTATTATTATTATTATTATTATTATTATTACTACTACTAGTACTTGTGTCCGGAGTTTATAGGTCATTAATGTTTTATAAACAAATGAAACCTTTTTGTAAAGTGTTACCACATTTTGAATATTTATATATATATATTGTTATTTTGAATAGCAACTAAGTTTAAATAGTTTAAAGTCTGTTTAAATATCTGTAAATATATTCAATAACTAAATTAAATTAAATACTTTATTCATATATATATACATATATATATATATATATATATGCACATATTTCTATCATTTATATATAATTTATATATTTGAATATTCTATAATAATACATTTTAATAAAAATAATTTTCTATAATTCATTTAATTTATAGAAAAGTATATATATATATATATATATATATAATTTTCTATAAATTAATTAAATTATAAATTAATTATATATACTATAATTTATATTTAAATATTATATTTAAATAGAAAATTATATATATATATATATATATAGCTTGATAAAATACAATTAACTTTATATATTCTTTATATATATAATACTTAATTCAAATATATATATATAGTTGTATTGTATCAAGCTATATATATATACATAGAAAATTAATTATAGAAAATTATATATATTAAAAATTATATATATTATATATAATTATATAATACATATATATATATATATATATATATATATTTGTATTTTATCAAGCTATATATATATATATATATACACATATACAATAAAATTAAATACTTTATTCATATGTATATATATATTTATATTAGTGAGTTGTGTATATAGCTTAAAAATACAAATATGTACAGTTTTAGTGAATTAATTTCTATAATTTTCTATTATTAATTTAAATTATCATTTATATATTTGTGTGTGTGTGTGTGTGTGTATATATATATATATATGTGTGTGTGTGTGTGTGTGTGTGTGTGTGTGTGTGATATTTTAATATAAATTAATAATAGAAAATTATAGAAATTGTCACTAAAACAGTACATATGTGTGTAGAGCTTAATAAAATACAAATAACTCATATATGTATATCCAGTACTGCTGATGTGCTAGCCCTGCTGAAAACCCCCCCAGCTAAAACTAGCCTAAGCTGGTTGGCTGTTCGTAGCTGGTTTAAGCTGGCAGTGGCTGGTTTTAGCTGGTCTCTCAGCCTGACCAGCTAAGAAAGTGGCCAAAACCCCTCTAAAACCAGCCTGCTGACCAGCTGAGATCAGGCTGGATGACCAGCTAAAACCAGCCAACCAGCTTTAAGCTGGTTTTAGCTGTTTTTCTCAGCAGGGAGTAACCAGTACAGGTTGAGTTTGGGACACTAGGCGGGCTGCTGATCGTTTAATCACAGACCAAACCCTGCTTTACCAGTGTAACTACCAAGACCAACTTGGTTATTTGAAATGGCTGGTTTACCAACAGGTCTTGCACCAGGTCAGTACTAACCAGTCTGAACAAGCAAGAAATTCAACCTGAGTGTCTTCTGTCATCATCAGATCTTCCTCTTCCTTCATTTCTATCAGAGCAGCGGCTTATTTTTACACCCAGGCCACGTGACCGCAGACATATGGATCTTCATACCGCGTGACTCAACGCCACATTCGCGCATCCCGCGTTAAATGAGGGAATATGGACACTGACAAATTTGGATGTTGAGAATGAAGGTCATCACGGCCTTCAGGAGACAAGTGTCAGCAGGAATGTAGGTCATATGCAAGTTTTTGCAAACACGTGTGTGGATCATGAGTGAACTTGAACGTGCAATCATAAAACACGATATCAACAAACCGAATCAGTAGGTTTTTATGACCATCATCAGTCCGAGATAATAAATGAATGTCTTATTATGTGAAAATAAGTATCAAAGGACATTTCTTTAATAACCCAGCTGGGTTTAGAGCACGTGCTTGGTTGTCTTATAAGCTAGTTTTATTTATTTGTTAGCTGTTGTTTTTATTTGCGATTCAAAATAAGTTTGTTTACATACTATATGTGTGTGTACTGTGTATATATTTATTATGTAGCCTATATATACACACACACATATGTATATATTTAAAAAAATATATGTATTGTATGTAATAATGTATATTATATATAAATCTATTTTTCCTTAATATATACATGTGTTTGTGTGTGTATGTATACATAAATATACACAGTACACACACATAGTATGTAAACAAACTTTTTAATCGATTTTACATTTTACATTTTAAATGAATTATATTTCTATTGTTGTCTTGGAATATATCAAAATAGCATCAAACTACATATTAAAACTATTAATTTATATTTAACTGTGCACATATACAGCCTTTATTCATTAAATAATGAATACATTAAAATACTTTATATTTAAACATCTGTAAATATATTTACTAAAATTAAACAAATTAAATATTTTATTTTCTATTTAACTGCCTGTCTTTATAAATGTATAACGGTGTATATAAAAATATTAAGTTTAACGCGCTTTTCTCATACCAAAGCGCTGTTATGATAATGTATATAAAACATGATATACATTAATTATATTTTCCGAAGTGTACTTTTTTTCGTACAATTTTAGTTTTGCTTTAATTATAATTTGCGCAGCGCGTTCGCGCGCAATAATCCTTGTGCGCATTTGGAGACGCGCGTTTTACGCACAAGGTTAATGCTTCAAAATGAGACAAATAAACATTTTGTTCATCGAATTAGATATCAATATCGACGTACATCCATTCTGGAGATCCGCTTGCACTTTTCTCCCAAGTAAGTCACAACATATTCCATGATCCACAAGCCCGAGAGCTCGTTTATGCTGCGTATCTCCTTGAAAGGCAAAAATGCTTTTTCTCACCTGCTTCCAGAAGTAAATTAAAGGTGACCTTCAGCCCTTATTTTAGGCACTATGATTTAGATGGCAATTCCTTGAAGAATAATGTTTCTGCGTCAGGTGTGTGGAAATATATTCCTTTTGGGGCAATCTTGTGCTCAAACCATTAAAGAGACCATCTTCGTGAAATCACACAAAGATCAGTGCAGCTCTGGACTCACCTAGATTTACGAATGAAATAATTTCAAAGCGTAGCAGCGTTAGTTTGATGTCGGGAGAAAACACGGGGAAGATTTTATTCAACAAACCCAACAGAGAAACAACCAGGAGCGCCAAAGACACTGAGAGTTTATTCGCTATACTGTACACACACATACAATGTCCAAAACCTGGTGGAAAGCAACGCTTCTGCTTGTGGTTTGTTTTTACACATTGGTTGCACACTTTTTAGACACACAAGTAAAGACTCAATGTAATGTTTGATACTTACTGTAGTCTAAACTGTATCTTAGTCTCTTCTGCTGAGGGAGTGAGTGTGTGTGAGTGTCTGCTCGGCTCTCTGCTCTTATGGGGGCTGTCAGGGGTGTTTCCACTGCTCATCTCAGCTATTCCTGATCGCAGTGTCACCTTACTCTGTCAGCAGCTCTTGCCATATTTGGCTGTGATTTGACTGAGTGACACATAGCCTACAAAGAATGTGGAATTGAGTACTGATGAATGCTCTTTTGCATTTTGCGTTATGGAGTAAAAATGTGTTGTTATGCTCATTACTTTGACGAACTTTTTCCGAAGCTTTGAATCAACTGAACCATTTGCTTCGCAAAATGATTCATTGTTACCGAAGCGCTCGAAACTCTTCACGCTGCCGCCGCCTGCTGGTCAAAACTTTGCAAATGCAGCAAAAAAAAACAAGCCAAAACATGCATGAAAACAGCTTCTGCAAACACAATGCCATAAAAATATTATATACATGCAATTGACAAATTATCAAATACATTAAATATGTGAAAATAAGGAATTGTCTGTGTGTACTGCAATGCGTCACGTGGTATAGGGGTTAGTTGACACATCAGAAAACGGGTTTATTTATTTATTTTTCTTTAGTGTAGTTTATATACTGTTATGGTTTTTGTTAATATTTTGAAATTGTTATATTTAAAATATATCTTAAAAATAAACCTAATGCAAATGTTGCATTGAAAGTATAATATACTAAATGGAATTCATCATAAAATACCATTCAAATAATTCCAAGATATGAAGTGCCTCTATATATTGCAGTTCGTCACATTATTTGCATATTGCACATCGTCACAGTGTTTTGTTATTTATTTACTTATTTATTTATTATTCTTTGATATAATTTATATGCTTTTCGTTTATATATATTAACAGGAATTATAATGCTATATATATATGGACATATATATATATATATGTTTGCATTATAATTTTAGTTTTCTAATTTATGTTAGTTTAAGCGGTTTTTGTAACTTATTTTTTTTTAATTACTGTTTATGTGTAATTATTTGTAATGTCTTTTAGTTTAGGATTTAATTTCTTTTATATTAGTTAGTAATTTTATTTTTTGT
The DNA here is from genome assembly GCF_022985175.1 of Labeo rohita. NCBI lineage: Eukaryota > Metazoa > Chordata > Actinopteri > Cypriniformes > Cyprinidae > Labeo > Labeo rohita. Next base: position 37,419,933 of record NC_066870.1, read on the forward strand.
TTCATTTTAAACCTAAGTTATTTATTTATTGTTTATGTCTATATAGTTGTTATTATGTTTAGGTTTTATTTATTTAGACTTAAAAAATATTATATTTAAGTTTAAGTTACTTTTTATTTTAATTCTAGTAATAATAATGATGTCATGATGTTTATGGTTTGAAGGAAACCAGGATTCATTTATAACCTTAAATTTTAGTTATAAGACAATTATGAAACATAAAAAATGCATGAAGCATAAAAAATAATAAGGGGTAGCATTTAAAAATATTGTTTTGATATTTATGAAAAATTACAAAAAAAACCCCATATCATTTAAGTTTATTTATTTTTTTATTTCTAGCGACAATAATGATGTTTAGTATTAAGGGTATCATTTAAAAATATTTTGATATTTATAAAAAACATCAAAAATATAAGTTTATTAAAGATATTTTTTATTTTATTTCTAGTAATAATAAAGATGGTTATGTTTTTTGAGAACTAGGACTCATTATTAACCTTATTAGGGACTTTTCAGCAAAATTTAAATTATAAGGCAAATACGAGGCAAATATAATATTGTTTTGATTTTTATGAAAATTTATGAAACACAAAAAATACCTTAAACAAAAAATTAACAAAGGATAGCATTTAAAAATATTTTTGGATATTTATGAAAAATAAACATGTCCTGAAAACCTGCTTTCAAACCTTTTTCACGCTATTTATATAGTGATTTTCTTCTTAATGTGAGTCAATGTGTTGTTATTACCTTTGAATTGATGTTTGAGACCAACATAAAGAAAAATCCCTGCTAGAGAAATGAAATGTGTTTTCTGTTAGTGCGCACTGCCGTCTAGTGGACTTGGTCGGTCTCACAAACATTTCCTTCCACGGATATTCAGTGTGTCTTTATCTTTGTGAAACTCACCAAATTCAGTTGGGGAGGTTCATTTTGATCCATGCAAAAAAAAAAAAAAAAAAAAAAAACAGAATCCTGAAAAAATGTGTAAGCCTATATCACTTCTTTCTGTCTTTTTTTTTTAAAGTTTTATAGTGTATATAAATATTTGATATTTTGTTTTAAATTTTGTTTTTAAGTAATCCTTATCAATATATAGGTCCATACTGTATTTATATATGCATATCCCATAAATTACAAAAAGTTTTATAGTATTTGTTTTGTGTTTGTTTTGTAAAAAATCAATCTTTTACATTTTTCTTCCACAATCCTAAATATATAAAGACATATCCCATAAAAAAGAAAGAAATGGTACTTTAAAGAACCTTTGACTGAATGGTTCTTTGTGGAATCAAAAATGGTTCTTCTATGGCATCGCTGTGAAGAACCTTTTAAAGCACCCTTATTTTTAAGAGTGTAGTCTAACTCTCTCTAAAGAACGTGTTTTCCCTGCATTTCTTTAACAAAACTAATAAGACACCAGTCTGTTTGGCGACGAGAGAGTTAAACAAGTTTTCCTGACTTTTCCTGACTGTGCATGCGCGCACAACTCCCACAATTTGATAAATGTCCATCCGCGTCTCTCCGGTCCGTTTCCAGTATCTCGAGGAAGATCCGGACTATGCCGTTTACGCACCTCAGACTCCCACATCCACTGGCGGAGGAACATCTGTGCTGGGAGCCCACATCAGTGACAAGTGTCCAACTTTAAAATGCATCTCAAGATGCCAAACTTGCTTTTGTTTTTCTGTTTACTTCAAGGACTGAATAACTTTATCAGCGCGCAAAACTCCGCGGCCTGGAGAAATCGGATCCAGTGGGTGAATAACGGCCAGGTGTTCAGGTTAATGAGCACCGGCTCGGAATATCACGCACCGGTGGCGACAAGAAGACAGTCCAGGGTGTTTCTAAGCAACAATAGAGATGCAGTCCGAGACAGGACCATGCAAATCCGTGTGGAATCGTCTGATTCTGCGGCCACCAGTAGCGGAGGCACCGCGCTTTTAGGTCCAGACCGCATGCAGTTCATCGCGGCTAACAGCCGCACACCTGGCGCCAGACAAATGCAGGAGCGCCAGCGGCTCAGAGCAGCTCCAGGAACTAGATCCAACGCCACAGCTCCGTCCGAATACTCCGGCGGAGGCAGAACCCCGGCACAAGTGGACAATACCGCACGGAGGGCACCAGCGGTTGCCAATCTCCAACACCTGGAAGCGCCTACGGAGAATTCCAACGCTGTAACAAACGGAAACTATAATGAAGCTGCGCTCTCCAGAGCGCAAACTCCGAATGTGGTGCAGGGAACCACGTCTGAAAGTATGGCAGGAGATGATCCGCGAAACAGGAATACGGTTTTCTATAACATCTATCCGCCCGGCGGCAGGACGGTCATCCCGCGCCGCCCGCCGCCTGGCACCGGTTACGGAACCAGATACTTCCAGAACGGTGAGCTGCGCTCAGAGGACGAATTTAGCCTTAACATATGGGTAAATGTGTGGGATTTGTTTAAAACAGACAGTTTTCAGTATGCATGTGTTGTGCTCGTCTTCAGGTCTTCCTGATCTTGTGCCAGATCCATATTCCATCCAGGCGGGCTCATACATCCAACGCGTCCAGATGTACGCGCTCCGGTGCGCGGCGGAGGAAAACTGCCTGGCGCGGTGCGTTATGTATTATCATTTGTGTAGATTTACAGAACACACTTCACCCTTGTGCTGAAAATCCTGAAAATTTGCTTGTAAAATCTCTTATTATGCTATAGTATCACCAAATCTTACATCCAATCTGATTTTCTTTCAATTTGAAAAAGTTTAGTATTTCTTTTTGGAGTCGATTGGTCGTGGGCCTCATTGATCTTAGCTTATGCACCTCAATTTGTGAGTGAATATTGGCAAATGTATCCACAAATAACACTTCAATCGATTGAAAAAATGAGGTACACTGTAAAAAACAATTTGTTGAGTCAACTTAAAATAATATGTTACCTGGCTGCCTTAAAATTTTAAGTTCAGTCAACTCAAAAAAAGTTTATTCAACTTGAAATGTTAAATTATACTAAGTGACAACTTAGATATTTGAGTTGAATCAACTTAAAATTTTAAGGCAGCTGGGTTACTTACCCATCTGTTAAGTTTAGCAAACACAAATATCTAAGTTGTTACTTAGTACAACTTAACATTTCAAGTTGAATAAACTTATTTTAGTTGGCTGAACTTTTTTCTGGCTGAAAATAGTTGGCTGAAAATTTTAAGGCAGCAGGGTAACAAATTATTTTAAGCTGACTCAACAAATTGTGTTTTTTATTTTTTACAGTGTACATAAACTCAGATCAGTGAGACTTGCAATCAGTTCAAAAAAGAAATACAAAACCTATGTTAACTGAAAGAAAACAGGCTGATGAAAAGATTGAATCCAATATTTGATAATAACATAGCGTAACAAGAAATTTATAAGCAATTTTTTGCATTAAAATGTTTTTGGGAAATAACTGTGTTAGACAAAACAGTAATGTTTAGTAAGTTTTAGTCCAAAAAGTATCATTGCATATAAAATATCAAAGGAAATGTCATTTATTGTACAAGAAAAGTACAAACACACACACACAGACACTTTACGTGAAACCTTTAATTTAATGCATTACAAAAGTATTTTAATGCATTAAACACCTTATAATACATGGTATGAGATCATGCATAATTGTAACCATTTATAATACAGTTATAATTTTCTTCACACCTGTAGTTTCTTCTACTATGACCCCTATGTGAACTTGACTTCATACATTCCACAAAACCACCAAAACACAGAGATGTCAAACATCATGAAAAATGAACGTTATGGAACGAGAAAAGATCTTGCTTTGAGATTTTGTTACATGAAGCAATGATATTCAAACATTTGTAGGTGTCCAAAGACATTTTGTGGTCACTCTGTGTTTATTTTGCTATTTCTTAACATGTTGAACAGTTGGAGCACGTATAGTATAGTCCAAAAAAGTTGCACTGTTCGAATATTGGTCTGTTTTACTAAAAAATTATATGCAAACACATTTTTTGTGGTGCATTCATCAGTATTGGTGGATGCATGACCTCTCATGACCCTGTGTTCCATGAGCTCATCCGCTGTCTTTCATCTTTCAGGTCTGCATACAGACCCACAGTCAGAGACATCGACTACAGGGTTCTGCTGCGCTTCCCACAGAAAGTCAGAAACATGGGAACGACCGACTTTCTGCCCGTCAAACCCAGACATCAGTGGGAGTGGCACAGCTGCCATCAGTGAGTCTGATTAATCATATAATGCTTCATTCTAATGATTACACATAATGATTACCAATGAATAAGTCGCTCTTGATATCACCTAATTTGATGATGCTGAGTTAAGAATGTTAATTAAAACTTCCCATCAAGCTCAAATTCTATATGTGTATCAGCTTTAATGCGTACATCAAAGTAACAAAAACATTCTAATGTTCAAAAGTTCCAAAAAGACAAAAAAACATTTTCGAAACGTATCATTTAACAATCTGCAAAAATGTGTTCAAATACTTGCTACATCAACACAGACGCAGCAAACATCTGGATCATATTTGCAATTTCATCTGTCTCTGGCCATAATTCTAACCTTGAAATCAGGATTAGGCATGAAATAATGCCACAGATGTGAAAATGGGCTGAGATTTGAACAGATAGTTGTGATCTGGCTCAGATTCAGTCAGGAATCATGTGTTTGTGGTGTTTTTCTGATGATTAAGTGAAAATATGAGACGTCTTCACCACATAAATGCTTGTCGAAGGCAAAAATGCACTGAAATGCATCATATTTTCTTATAAAGGTTTTTTTTTTTTTTTTTAAATCAGCAGCCAAAAATTAGTAAGAAACAAGTATTGGATTTTATTCGGCAAATATGATGCAGAACAGTGTGATTAGTATTATTTTAAATTATGTTAAAATTCTAATTAATCAAAACCCTACTGTTATGCTTGCTTTTATAAAACGACAACAACAGCAATATTATAAAATACACTAGTGTTTAATAAAAAGTTACTTTTATTAGTATTACAAATCAGAGTAAACTGTACTTTCGCCATGCAGTCCGAATTTAGAATCAGATTTATGTGTTTTATAAATCAAATTTGAGTGATGCATTTCAACGGGTTGGAATGTGGTTGCTGTGTTTGTTCAAATCATTTTGTGTGTGTATTAATAGTGGTGTGAATCATAACACATGATGAGACTGATCTGTATGAACTGTGTGTTGTTTGACAGACACTATCACAGCATGGATGCATTCAGTCACTATGATCTGCTGGACATCAACACCGGAATGAAGGTCGCCGAAGGTCACAAGGCCAGTTTCTGTCTGGAAGATACGGGCTGTGACCCTGGATTTCACCGCAGATACGCCTGCACTGCACACACACAGGTACAAACACAGCAGCGTTATTATAATAGTTCACTAAAACTAAATCCATAAACACTGTCGTTACTTAAAATCAATTAAACTGTAACTAAAAGTCAAAAAAAAAAAAAAAAAAAAACGTTGAATTTTTTTGTTTTAGTGGAGTTCTAAAGTAATCAAACTAAAACTGAAATAAAATAAAAAATAATTTATATATTGTTTTTAATAAAGTACTATATAAAATACTAATAAAATGCAATACATTTAAAAAAATAATAAACTAATAAACATTTTATAAAATAATAAAATTTATTTATGATAATTATTTATGTATTTATGAATTATATATATAATGAAAATGACAAAAACACAAAAACTACTTTAAAATTAAAATAAAAATTAAATATAAATATGAAAATAAAAATAAAAACAAATTCAAAATAGTAAAAAAAAATAATAATAATAGTATCTCAATGATAACTATGAGACCAGTGTTATTTTAGTAGTATTTAAATACCGTTAAAGTTGTATTTTAAACAAGCTTTTATTTTTATATTTTTAATGTTGAACTTTAGTTTAAAGTTAACTCATTTTGTTATGTGATTTTGTAATTTTTGTTAGTTTTTATTTTTGTTTAATTTCACTATTTAGGTTTAATTTATTGTTATTTTAGTTTTAGTTATTTTAGGTTTTTAGTTTTATAGTTATTTTCATTTAGTAATTTTAATGCTTCAGACTAAACTATTTTGATTAGTTTCCAAAACAACATTTTTAATTTCATAGATTTCGTCTAATTTCTAATTTAGTTTCATTTAAGTTTCTCCATAATTTTTTTAATTTTATTTTTAACAAAAAAATTACCTTGGATTAAATAAATTTGTGCTCGCCATATTTATAGAAATATGATGCTGTATTCTTGCATATAGCAATTATTCCAGTTAGCACCATTTATAATTTTCATTTAGTTTATGTTTTTCATCTCATATTTATATTTTATTGTATTTTAATTCCGCTTTCGATTAGCAAAAAATAAACAATTGTTGTCTAAAGAATAATTACCCTGCTTGTGATGAATTTGTGCTCATAATTTTTAGTGTTTTGATTAATAGAAATATTACAGTAGCAAACTCTTACATTTATGATTTCTGGTTTTCATTAATTGTATTTTATTTCTTTAATGTTTCATTTCATTTAAGCTTTATTTCAGTTAACAAAAAATGTATAATTTTAGTTCTAATGACAATAAAACTAAATGAGACAGATTTGTGCTGGTATTATATTATGTTATTGCTATATTTTCAGGGTTTGAGTCCAGGCTGCCACGACACGTACGCAGCCAACATCGACTGCCAGTGGATCGACATCACAGACGTCCCTCCTGGAAACTACATTCTCAAGGTACGAAGGACCAGTTATAAGAAATAAAGCGGATGTAGAGGCATTTTCCAAACCGGATCCTGTTGTTGACGTGCGTTTCACTTCCTGTCTAGGTCACAGTCAATCCAGACTTCCTGGTGGCCGAGTCTGACTTCTCCAACAACGTTGTGCGATGTGAGGTCGTTTACACCGGCGTTTACATCCAAACGAGAAACTGCATCCTAACTGGGTGAGCAAATGCATTATTATGTACTTCATCACATTAATATTTCACAAATACATGATCACAGCAATAATCAACTACATGTATTTCTTTCTTTATGTCTCCACAGGATGTAAACCCTTCGGGTTGGAGTTTTTAAAGGCCTATATAATAGGTTTGATTATAGTAATTTAAAGCTTTTTTAGTAACTTGAAACGCTCCATATAGTTGTTGGAGTAATATTTATGACAAAAGTACTGTATCTATTTTAGATGAGTTTGATTTCTTGCCCTAGAGCAAGCAACTTTAAGTCAAATTAATGTGTTTTTGTGATGTTTGCATTATAATAGAATGTAATTTTGCATTTATTTTAAATGAAGAACTATAAATTAATAGATCAGTATGTTATTGTTTGTATTTATTGCATAGGTTATGAAAGCCATAAGCATTTTCTTTAAAACTAAGATAATATTAAACGACCTTTTGTGTTGACTTTACTCCAGTGCAGATCATTTGTGTAAAATGTACACTATTTAAAAGGTTTAGTTTTCCAGATTTCAGTTAATATTTCTGTCTTAAACATCTTGAAAAGTTTGCTGCGAGCTTCCTTTGTCTCTGCCATGATTATAAAACATTTTCCATGAATGTTGGACTTGGATGAACAAGGTCGTTTGTGGTTTGATTTGCAATAAACAGAAATGCAGAGAATGTAATAGAGAAAATGGATTGTGGTTATTTTCTAAACTCTTTCTTTATTAAATCACGGCTTCATTCAATACAAAGAAAGTTCAAATGAGCTCTCATTTGAGATGTTTAAACAGGAAAGATGTGTAGATTTGGGACAAACCCACCTCAAGCACCAAGGAATGAGAGTTGAGATTAAAACTGAGCCAAAAACATCAGAGTCTGAGACATTTTACTGCCTCCTTTGGTATTTACTGTACAGGAGAGGAAAAGTTTAACTGGGTCGAACCGTTTGGGTGAAAGTCTTCATGCTCAAGATTTTTGCTGAGAGATTTTTCACTCTTATTATGACTTTGGAACAAATCTAGTTTAGATTTAATATTTCCTAATGAGCAAAAACATATTATTAAGCTGCAGACGTGAACTGGATGAAATGTCCTTTTTCTGATTATTTATTTGCAGTTCACCTAATATTTAACTTCCTCTGAAGACAAACAGTCTGTGCATGAAGGAAATCCCAGAATGCATGTGTTGTTTTAACATTGTTTATCGTTTGTATTCATATTTTGAATTAGACTTTAGTTTCATATTATCAGTTTTCATTTAAATTTTGTGCTTTTGCCATATTTATTAGTTTCAGGTTTTTATTTAGGTTTATTTATTTAGGTATTTTTTTATTTGTATTTCCGGTTAGTAATTTTAGTGCTTTTGGTCCTATTGCTCACCAGTTGATCCTCTGCAGTGAATGGGTGCCGTCAGAATGAGAGTCCAAACAGCTAATAAAAACAATCACAATAATCCACAAGCAATCCACACCACTCCAGTCCATCAGTTAACATCTTGAGAAGACAAAAACCGCCTATTTTGACTTTGGAACAAATGTAGTTTAGATCTAATAGTTCCTAATGAGTCAAAACTTAGTTTGGAAACTGAATATTATTAAGCTGCAGACATAAACTGGATGAAATGTCCTTTTTCTGATTATTTATTTGCAGTTCACCTAATATTTAACTTCCTCTGAAGACAAAGAGTCTGTGCATGAAGGAAATCCCAGAATGCATGTGTTATTTTAACATTGTTTATCATTTGTATTCATATTTTGAATTAGGTTTTATTTTTATATTATCAGTTTTCATTTAAATTTTGTGCTTTTGCCATATTTATAAGTTTCAGGTTTTTATTTAGGTTTATTTATTTAGGTATTAGTAATATTACTACTTTTGGTCCTATTGCTCACCAGTTGATACTCTGCAGTGAATGGGTGCCGTCAGAATTAGAGTCCAAACAGCTGATTTAATATTTAATAATAGATTTAATATTTCTTAATAAGCAAAATTTTTGTTGAGCTGCAGACACAAACTGGATGAAATGTCTATTTTCTAAGTATTTATTTGTAGTTAAACCTAATATTTAACTTCCTCTAAAGACAAACAGTCTGTGCATGAAGGAAATCCCAAAATGCATGTGTTATTTTAACATTATTTATAGTTTTTATAAATATTTTGAATTAGCTTTCACTGTTATACTTTTAATTTTGTGCTTTGCCATTTTTATTAGTTTTAGTTTTTTATTTAGATGCATATTTTATTATTATTATTATTATTATTATTAATTTTTCTTTTTTTTTTTTTTTTTCCAGTTAGCAATTTAAGTGCTTCCATTTAAGTTTTTCATCTAATTTTTATCTTTTGTTTTTTAATAATTTTAGTTTTGGTCCTTGTTTTAGTTAACATTGATAATCCTGAACTCATTATTGTGAAAAATGATGAACAAAGTGAGAGAGACATTAATTATAACTACAGTTATAAATACATTAATCTAACTAATATTTTTTAACTTAAATCATTGTATGTTCTTCAGATCAGTTTCTGAATTCCTTTAAAACACTAGAACATGGTTTTCCTTAGAATTAGTTCTTAAAAAGCTTCAGCTTCACTTTTTTTTAACACTGATAATAAATCACTGCAAAAGGATCAGTTGCTCACCAACGGATCCTCTGCAGTGAATGGGTGCCGTCAGAATGAGAGTCCAAACAGCTGATAAAAACATCACAATAATCCACAAGTAATTCACACCACTCCAGTCCATCAGTTAACATCCTGAGAGGACACAAGCTGTGTATTTGTAAGAAACAAATCCCGCATTAAGACGTTTTTAACTAAAATACGAGTCCATGATCCATAATAACGCTTCCTCCAGTGAAAAAGTGGTCTGGTCTGAACCAGGAGAGAAATCTGCACAGATCAAACACCATTTACAAGCCAAAACAAAGAGTCTAAAACACTTCTAAACAAATACGTGTGTGGATTCTGATGTGAAAGAACAACAGGAAATTGACATTTTCTTTTTGTAAGAAGCGTTGCATTATGGTCTCAATGTATTTTAGTTAAAAACATCTTGATGAATCTTTTGTTTTCTCAAGATGTTAACTGATGGGCTGGTGTGGTGTGAATTACTTGTGGATTATTGTGATGTTTTTATCAGCTGTTTGGACTCTCATTCTGACGGCACCCATTTACTGCAGAGCAAGTGCAAGTGATGGAATGCTACGTTTCTCCAAATTTGATGAAGAAACAAACTCATCTACATCTCGGATGGCCTGAGGATGATTAGATTTGTAGATTTTCAGAACACTTTAATTTATGGGTGAAATATTCCTTTAAACTGTCATATATATAGTCTCTCTATAGTCTGCTGTTGAAGACGGTGTGATTTCATCAGTCTGCAGACGTTTGCAGGAGGGTCTCGGTCTGTTTACTCACACAGAGCTGTGAAGGTTGAGATGTTATTAAACACTCCAGCCATGTGTCTACCAGCACTGAATGAATGAATCTCTTTTCTGTCACCCACCGACTCTCTCGCAGATTTAGATTTTATTTTTTTATTAGTCATTGTAAACAGGACATAGGAAGCGAAACATGGACATGTTATAATTTCTGTTCCACACCTTCCTTTGACGTCACCGTAAAGTCTGTTCATGACAGCAAACATTTAAACAGCAGCTCATTCAGAGAGAAGTTTAATGTGTGGAAATGTCTATTAAAGTAATATAGACCATTTAAAATTTTGAGATCTAGACGATTTATTTATTTATTTTTAAAGACGTATTTTCTGCTCACGAAGCTTTCGCTTATTTGGCCAAAAATGCTGTAAAACTTTGAAATATTATTATAATTTAAAATGTCTGCTTTCTATGTGAATTTATTTTAAAATATAATTTATTTTCAGTGATCAAAGCTGAATTTTCAGCATCATTACTCCAGTCTTCAGTGTCACATGATCCTTCAGAAATCATTCTAATATGCTGATTTGCTGCTTAAGAAACATTTCTGATTATTATCAGTCAAAAATTATACAATAACTAGATGAGTAAAGTTTGAGAACAAACTTTAAGTTGGCTTGAGAAAGCCTAGCCTGAAAGTTTGAAGCAGTTGTAAAAGTATGAAAGCAGCTAGCATGATTTAACACATTGCTTACATGATTTAACGTGTTAGCATGATTAGCTTGTTGCTTGTATTTTTATAGGTTGATTACAATGTTGTTAGCATGATTAGCATATTGTTAGCATAATTTGCAAGTTACTAGAATGTTGTTAGCATGATTACCAAGTTACTAGCATGTTTCGCACATGATTATCGTGTTACTAGCATGCTTCTAACATGGCTAACATGTTACTAGCTTGTTGTAAACATGTTTCTAGCATGATTAGCATATTACTAGCATGTTGTTAACATGATTGGCATGTTTAGCATGATTAGCATGTTACTAGCATATTGCTAGCATGATTAGCATGTTGCTAGCATTTTTCTATCACGATAAGCATATTACTAGCATGTTTCTAGTATGATTAGAATGTAACTAGCATGTTGCTAGCATGCTTAACAAGTTACTAGTATGTTGTTAGCACGATTAGCATGTTACTAGCACATTGCTAGCATTTTCCTATCATGATTAGCATGTTACTAGCATGTTTCTAGTATGAGTAGCATGTAACTAGCATGTTGCTAGCATGATTACCAAGTTACTAGCACGTTGCTAGCATTTTTCTGTCATGATTAGCATGTTACTAGCATGTTAATATGATTAGCAAGTTACTAGTATGTTTGTAGCATGATTAACATGTTACTAGCAAGTTTCTAACATGATAAGCATGTTACTAACATGTTGCTAGCATGATTAGCAAGTTATTAGCAAGTTGTTAGCATGATTAGCAAGTTGTGAGCATGTTGTTAGCATGATTAGCATGTTACTAGCACACTGCTAGCATTTTCCTATCATGACTAGCTTGTTGTTCTTGAGTAGCATGTAACCAACACGTTGCTAGCATGATTACCAAGTTACTAGCATGTTACTAACATGTTAACATGATTAGCAAATTACTAGCATGTTGTTAGCATGATTAGCATGTTACTAGCATGTAAACATGATTAGCAAGTTACTAGCATGTTTCTAAAATGATTAGCAGGTTACTAACATGTTGCTAGCATGATTAGCAAGTTATTAGCAAGTTGTTAACATGTTGTTAACATGTTGTTAGCATGATTAGCAAGTTGTTAGCATGTTGTTAGCATGATTAGCATGTTACTAGAATTTTGTTAGAATGTTAATAGCATGTTAACGTGGTTAGCAAGTTACTAGTAGGTTTTAACATGATTAGCATGTTACTAGCATGTTGTTAGCATGTTTCTAACATGATTAACATGTTACTAACATGTTGCTAGCATGATTAGCAAGTTACTAGCATGTTGTTAGCATGATTAGCATGTTGTTAACATGCTAATCATGTTACTAGAATGTTTGTAGCATGATTAGCATGTTACTAGCATGTTGCTAGCATGATTAGATAGCTAGATAGTACAATAGTACAATAGTACATAGAAGGGAAGCTTGATTTAGTCTCAAAGGATTCTGGGAGTTTAGATTTGAATTTTTCGGACATTCCGTCACTGTAAGTCTATGGGATTTTTGGTGGTTTTGATAGTCTGGTTTACGAAAACTGTAAGGCGGATCAGTCTAAAAAGATACAGCACACCGAGTCAGACCAGTCTGAAGATCTGGGCCGAGTTTGGTGGTTCTAGCTTAATATATATGGTAAAATAAAAAAAAAAAAAAAAGCCAACTTAATTAATGGAATCAGTGTGTCTGAATTCTGCATCTCATATTTTAATTGAATCACTGTTTAGCATTTTAAAAATCCTTCAGAGGATGTTACAGACTCAAAGTTTCCCGTGAGCCTTATGTTAAATGTAATGAGAATGAACACAGAATGTGTGAAGCGTTTATTCTGGCGTTTGTGTGGAGCTGAAGTTCTGCCAGAACAGATTCTCCCTGTTTTTGAATGTGTCTGGAGAAGCCCATTTCCTCTGCTGCGCTCACTCGTTCTAATATTGACTCAGGAATGGCGGATGGATTCGTTCTCTGTGTTTCTGTGCCATTTATAGGACGTAAAATGGGAACATGCTCAACATGTTATTTACTGTCTCGCTCGGGTCAATAGACAAGTGTTTGTTGTTGAACAGAGAGCTCAATTCTTTAAGACGCTCATTTACAGTGAGCTATTTTTTATTGGCAATTACTGAGAAATGCAACAAGTTACAAAATTAGTGTAGAAACAATTTTCTCCAGGAAGTTGCTAGTAAATTTCACAAACAATTACTAGGAAATGCAAGTAACACCCTGAATTAAATGTGAATTTAGAAGAAAGACTGAAGTAGTGTTTTCTTGTAAATCTGTTAAAATATTTTTTTTTTCAGTGCACTTTTAAAAAGGTTGTTCAATGGTTCTTTCCAACACCTTTAGCAAAAAACCCCCTCTTTTTATCCAGAAACGCGTGGGTGAATCTCATAAAAACAAATCATTTAGGAGAAAAAAAAAAAAGTTTTTTAGTGCCATTATAATTTTTTGCAATATTTCATGACCGTGAATCTTATTTTCCTACCTCAAATGATCACAATTTATCCAAACATTTATTTGTTCATTCATTCATTCATTCTCAGCAATGTTTTTTTATTAGATTACAATAGTTTGTGAAATATTTTATATAGTTTTAATTTTTTGCAATTTTAATATTTCTTTTCTCAGTCTCATTTTTTCATTTCACTAGATTAAGTTTTTTTTTTTAAATATTAGAAATGTAGGCTTAATTTTCTGTAAATGCAAAATATAAGCTTAATTTTCCATAAATTCGAAATATAAGCTTTTGTGTAATCAAAATATAATTTATTGCTTAATAATGAATAATTAAAAGATTAATTTTCTTTTTTGTTTTTCTCATTATTGTCAATATTGCTTCTCATTAGATTAATTTAGGCAGAGTTTAAATTGTTACATATTTTACAATTTAAATATTTAAAATATATAACAATAATGAAAATTATATTGAGGACTGTCATGGAAATAATCTCAAAAATAATGCAAAACATTTTAATGGTTCTAAAGGTTTAGTCATTTTATAAGCAAAATTTATATCTAAGCTAAATTTGATTGATTGATCAGTACTTTCAGATATAGCTGTAATACACTAGTTTAAATTGCAAAATATTTTAAAGCATATATTAATAATAAAATATATAATTTAAAAACATAAAACATACAAAATCTATAATATTTTCTTTGAGCAAGATATAATTTTGCATGCATTTCTTTTGATTTTGCTGCAAAGTATTACCTGAACAAGAACCTTTTTGTTGGCTATTATCATTCTTTGAAGATTTATAAAGTACTTAATGAAATATTACACAGTAGATTAATCAGAAGCTGAATTTGGAACTGCAAACTGTTTCTGCCTTTAGAAAATGCCAGTATACGATTCTGAATTCAGCCAGTGTATTCATCTGTGGCTTCTTTAAAACATTTGTGAAACTCAATAAGGTTGTAAACCCCTATTAGGTGCTAATTGTAAGTATGCTTAAGAACATATGGAGCACGCATGTTCACTTGATGGAGGAAAAGCTGTTGTTTTGGGAGCCGTTTGCTCCTCTCAAACATGTCATGCTGGTGCAGAGGAAAGTGTTTGAACAGCTGCGTTTAGAGGATCCACAAACACACGCAGCCTAATGAAGACATTCCCACAGTCAGCGCTAATGCAGCCTCAATCAACCAACGCTGGTTTGTCCAGACATATTAAATTATTAATACACATACACACTAGCAACCTTTTCTTCTACTTGAGCATCTCTGTTTGTCACTGACTCTAGAACGTGAGAAAGAGAGGATGACCTATGGAGGTCTGCATGCAGTGAATGAAGGAGAATGAAGGAGGAGAGCAGTGTGTGTGTGCCAGTCTCTCTGGCATGCCTACATTGGCACAGTCTCTTCCACACTGAGTGGAGAAATTCCTCAGCTACTGTCAGCCCGAAACACCAGGGAAAAAAGTCCTAGACTGAATGCAATAGCATGAGCTGGAGACAGAAATACATTTTGTGTGGGTTTATATATACATCTGCCAGACATGCATAACATAAACATGTTCAGCTGTGAAACATGCTGACACGGCACAACTCGGAGAACATGCTGTCTGCCCGTTACACGCTCCACACCTGCGGTCATCAGGTGACTGAAACTGAGGGAAACATTATCAGACAGTATATTTTGATATTGGTGGCAAAACATAATAGAAATAATAATCATAATAATAATTAATGCAATATATGCTATTTTTATTTATTTTAGTTAATTGAAAGTTTGGGATCTTGTATTTTTTATATAATTTTTTATATAATTTCTATATTTTTTTATATTTATGATATAAGTGCTCATCAAGGCTGCATTTATTTGATCAAAAATACAGAAAAAAATCAGTAATATTGCAAAATGTTATTACAATATAAAATGATGGTTTTTATTTTAATATACTTTAAAGTATAATTTATTCCTGTGATGCAAAGCTGAATTTTCATCAGCTGTTACTCCAGTCTTAAGTGTCACACGATCCTTCAGAAATCATTCTAATATGCTGATTTATTATCAGAATTATCAATGTTGGAAACAGTTGTGCTGCCAAATATTTTTTTGGAACCTGTGATTGTTTTTTTCAGGATTCTTTGATAAATAACAAGTTGAAAAGAACAGCATTTATTCAAAATATAACTTTTTTCCTAACAATGTAAATCTATGCTATCACTTTGTATTCATTTAACACATCCTTGGTGAATAAAAGTATTAATTTCTTACAAAAAAAAAAAAAAAAAAAAGAAAAAAAAAGAAAAAAGAAAGAAAGAATAAAAATTTACTGACCCCAAACTTTTTAAAACAGTAGTGTATATTGTTGGAAAATCTTTCTTTTTTAAATAAATGCTGTTCTTTTTAACCTTTTATTGATCAAAGAATCCTGAAAAAAGCATCAGGTTCCAAAAAAGTATTGTTTTCAACATTGATAATAAATCAGCATATTAGAATGATTTTTGAAGGATCATGTGACACTGAAGACTGGAGTAATGATTCTGAAAATTCAGCTTTAATTACAGATATAAATTAAATTTAAATGCATATTAATATAGAAAACATCCTATTACATCGTAATAATATTTCACAATATTATATATATTTTTTTATTTTTGATCAAATGAAACATCTCTAAAAAATCTTACTGATGCCAAACAGTGTTTGTGAAATTATAATTATAATTATAATTTTTTAGATTAATTTTATCATATATATTACATTTTTAAATACTTATATAAAAGCATATATTTTAAATATGATAAATAAATTATTTTTTAAACATTTGCAATTGCTGCAGGTCCGCTAATAGCCTAGTTTTGGCTGAGTCGAGACCAAACAGGAAGTAGCTGTGCTGTCTGTCTTTCAGGATGTTTACCTCTTCCTCTTCACACAGGTATGGCCCGAAAATATGTAGGGTGAGTGAGAATGACATCAGGTGCTTATCCTGAACAAATATGTGTCGTGGTCTGTGAAGTGTGTTACTGACGTCAGGGACCGTGTACGTGTGAGAGAAAACGTAGAAAACGTGCACAATGTGTGAGTTTCTATGTGCCCTTTTTGTAGATTTGGAGAGTGGTGTGTGTGTGTAGATGGAAGTGTGTGAGCTGAGTTGGTCAGAGGCGTGTGTGTGCGAAGGAAACCCAGAAATGCAGTGGTGGTTTCCCTCAGAACCGCACCGGAAGTGTGTGATTCAGAAATCTGTCAGAGCGTTTCTCACTTCAAAACATCTGTCAAATATTTCCAACAGAACTTCTGAGTGTTTGTCGGGATGTTTTCATTGAGAAACCCTGACATGACTACTGATTTAGGGCATAAACATACAGTAAATATACACTAGCGTTCAAAGGTTTGTGCTCAGTAAGATTATTAATTAGATGGTATACAGATGCAGGGTTGCCAGGTTTTCACAACAAAACCTGCCCAATTGCTGCTCAAAGCTAGCCCAAAACTAGCCCTGTTAAAAATCACATTCTGGGGGATAAAATACACGTTTTTTTGTAGGGGTTTCCCCTGATAAATTCGCATTTCAGGGTCTAAATATCACGTTATTGGGGTCAATTCAACCCAAAAACAAATTGCGGACATGGCAACATTGTACAGATGTGGCTACTGGGCATGCGCAAATCAGTCTAACATCATTTTTGTCACACTGTAAAACAATAATACTGTTTTTGTATTATAGTAAGCGCTACACTGTAAAAAATAAAACACAATTTGTTGAGTCAGCTTAAAATAATTTGTTACCCTGCTGCCTTAAAATTTTAAGTTCAGTCAACTAAAATGTTTATTCAAATTGAAATGTTAAGTTGTACTAAGTAACAACTTAGATATTTGTGTTTGCTAAACTTAACAGATGGGTAAGTAACCCAGCCGCCTTAAAATTTTAAGTTGATTCAATTCAAATATCTAAGTTGTCACTTTGTATAATTTAACATTTCAAGTTGAATAAGTAAAAATTTTAAGTTGACAGTCAACAAACTGTTTTTTACAGTGTAGGTTTAGGGTTGGGGTTGGTGTAGACGTTAATAAAACACAATGTAATAGGTAGTAAATTGAATTTCTTTGTTAGTTATGGGTGTGGCTTCAGGTCTCAACTGCGTCCAGCTATTTTTAGTACAAAACTGATATTGCAAATTAGTGTCTATTACTGTATTATTTTAATGTACTGTCTTAATTATGAACACATTGGTTTGAAGTGCAACGAGTTTAACGTTTACTGCACGTTGTTACTCTAATGAACCGGAAGTTTTGCCCATAGACTTACTTCCATGTTGAAGAATAAGAAGAAACAGAATGTTATTGTGCGTTGGTGTGGACGCTAATGTATCATTACAGTTATCGTTCTTGGTGTGAAAGGGCAATAAAGATGAATTAAACTGATTAAAAGTGACAATTCTAAGATTACCGATGATTAGTATTTCAGATAAAAAATGTTCTTTTCAATTTTTTATTCATCAAAGAATCCTGAAAAAGAAAAAGTATCACAGTTTTCACAAAAATATTGGGCAGCACAACTGTTTTTCAACATTGATAATAATAAGCAATGTTTCATAAGCAGCAAATCAGCATATCAAAATTATTTCTGAAGGATCATGACACTGAAGACTGGAGTAATGATGCTGAAAATACAGCTTTGTTCACAGCAATAAATTATGTTTTAAAATATATTCACATAGATGTATTTATGTATATTTATCTATTTTTAATCAAATATATATATAATTTATAATCAATATTTGTGTATTTTATGCTCATTACATTCAAATCAAATCAAAGTGTTAGCTTAGCAACACATAGAGGCAGAGAGAGCTCTTCACATCATTTTCCAACTTTCTTTCACATTTCTGTCAGTGTTGAGTTCGGTCTCTGTGTAGCTGCTCTGTGTGACACTTAACACGTCTCTGTCATCTAACAAACCCTTTCATCAACTGCCTTTCATCCATCCACTCAATTTTCCCTCTTTTTCATTCTCCTTTAATCCTCCATCAATTTGAGGTATTTAGTTTGCTCTCAGTTATGATTCAAGTATCATTGTCTCAGAAGAGTCAAAACAGACGGATGTGTCATTAATCACACAGTAAAGGCCCGTTCACACAAAAAACCATAACTGTTAGCATCTACACCAATATAGAAGATATTTTGAGGAATCTTGGTGGCCAAACAATTGATGGTACCCATTTACTTTCATAATATTCTTTCCATACTGTGAATCTCAGTGGCTACCACCAGCTGTTCGGTCACCAACGTTCTTCAGAATATCTTTTTTTGTGTTCAACGGAAGAAAGAAACTCATACAGGTTTGAAACAACTTGAAATGGTAATGATAATGAATTTTAAGTTTGGGATAAACTAACTTTATAGTTTAAATGTGTTCTAAAAACACAACTTTTGCTAATGTTCCCATTAAGTTATGAAAGCATTATTTCTGAATGTCCTCTGAACATTCCAAAAGTTTAGTCTCTTAAATGTTTCAAAAACATTTTTCTTTGTTATGTAAACTTTAAGGGAACATTCCATTTTTAGCATTTTTCAAATATTATGGGAATGTTACTTCTGAATGTTCTCTGAACATTCCAAAACAAAATGTAACATTTAAAAATGTTAAATAAATAAATAGGAGGTTTCAGGAAAAAACATTCTATGAATGTTGTATAAATGTTTTTGAGAACATTTAAATAAGACCAGTTTGTTCAGAACTTTGAGAGAACCACCACTGAACCAGGATATTCTGTTCCGTTCCCTGTTAGATGGGTAGGGTCTTTTTTCAGGAGAAATATCCGGCACAACTGTGATTTTTCTCGCTTTTGCGTATTTTCTGCTAGGAAAAGAGACAACTTTCTTAACTTATTCTTGACTTAATTTGAAGGCTGCAATAATTCATAAGTGCTCACAGGTTCACATTATTTTTGGATGCCAGGTTCCTTGTTTAGTGCAAATGGTGTTGAACGGTTGCTGTTTGAATGGAGATTTATTTTTACGTGTTGTTTTTGGTCAGAGTCACTGTCTGACGCGCCACAGGACGGCCGTGCCATTTTTACCCAGACAGGAACCACATTCAAACATCATTACATCCTCAAAAAGCCTGCATTATTATGATAAATTATCACAGATAATTATGGATCAGTGCAGTAATTGCCTAACCTTTAAATGCTTATTAAAAGTTTGTTTACGGCTACGATTTTTCAGGCTCATGGGTGGAAATATAATGTCTAAGACTTAAAATTAAGATTAATTTACTTGAGATGCATTACATTAAGTGAGAAAGTAAGTGAGTTCATGCTTAAAAGAAGAACAAATGTGTATTCACTTTGAATTTAGATCATTTTTCTATTTGTTTTGTTTTCATTTTAATCATAAAATCACTTAAACAGTTGACGGTAGCCATTGACTTCCACAGTAGGGAAAAAAATACTATGGAAGACAGTGGGAACCATCTACTGTTAGGTCATCAACTTTTGTGTTCAACAGAAGAAAGAAACTCATACCGGCTTGGAACAATTTAAGGTGCATAAGTGATGACAACATTTTAATTTTTGCATGAACTGTTCCTTTAAATTCATGTTTCATACCCTGCAAAAATGAAGTATCTCTCTCAGTATTTTTGCCTTGTTTTTATTGGTTTCTTTTCTTGGTAGGAAATTTGCTCCATTTCCTCTTAACCTTCTTCTGGGCTGCTTCTCATCAGCTGTGTAGACGTTTTAAGTAGTTAAAAGAAACAAAAACACAAGTGATTTTGAATTACTGCAGCAATTTTTCATATTTTAAGGCATTCTTGCTTGTCTTTATGTTTGAGTAGAAGAAATGCGTCCAAGATTCATCTGCGTCGTTTAGTCGGCGGTTCGGGCCAAGAATAATGACTGTGTTTGACTGACCTTGTGCGCTCGGCTAACCCGCAGTCACTTAGCGGCTAGTCACGAGGAACACACCCGGTTAACCTGCACACCATTTGTCTGTCAGGGGCCAGACGGGAGAAGAGACGGGTCACTGAATGAGTCACCCACGCTCAATATTTGTGCACTCCGCCTGGAGTCCAGCAGATTGAGTTTGACTAGAGGAATCAGAGGTTCCTGCGTCATGACGTAGACTCCGAGACATCAGATGCTTTTAAGTGCTAAAAACCAGTGAACTGTGATTAATAAGATGACTATTTTAAGAACATTACATGCTGCAATAAATTAGTTTTGCGTGTGGGCTTAGGAAAATTTATATGATAAATAAAAAAAAAAGATGCATGACACAAAAAAATTAATGACAGTGTTTTTCAGGGCAATTAAGCACATTTTCCCATTAATTAATTATTTAAAAAAATATTTTTATTTATTTACTTTTTTTTTTAAATAGAAGTGTGAATTTACAAATTAAATATATTTTTACAATTTAAATATATTCCAGGCGAATTAAATTTTAATTATGGATTAGAGTTATGAGCATTTGTGGGGAGTTTGGTACATTTTCATGAAAATGTGAAAATGCAAAATAAATCGGCATGTTCTCTGATGGGCTTTCAGATGCTGAATGACATACAAAGCAATTTGATTTTTGTTTTACTATGCATATATCTCTTAATAATGTTAAATAGAGACATAAGACCTTCGCCCCCGAACAGATGCATGCTGGGATGTGAAGAGGCCCCTCAGAGAGAAGTGAGGAAAGTCTCAGACAAGATTTAAATAAACAGGGACACAGACGCTGTCAATACCGTCCCATACAGAGCTCTAAATTATAGTGCAAATATTAGTCAGACTGGAGGAATACTGTCATTTGCAAACACTGAATGTGAGAAAAAGGCCCAAACCATACTGCTGTAAAAAAAAATTAAAAGGTCAACAGTATTAGTATATACACTGTCTTTTGTTAAGGCTGCATTTATTTTATTAAAAATTGAAAAATTACTAAATATTATTACAATTTAAAATAACAGATTTCTATTTGAAAATATTGTAAAGCGTAATTTATTCCTGTGATTCAAAGCTGAATTTTCGGCATCATTACTCTAGTCTTCAGTATCACATGATCCTTCAGTAATCATACCATTCCTATTTAAAAAATCAGAGATGTTTAGAAATTATAAATTCATTTTATTTATAAAAAGCAGAAGTCACTGAGAATATAATTTAAACACTTAATGTTTTATTTCATGTGAGCTGTACACATTTATAAGACATTCACGTGTCATTGGCGTCACCTTTCTGTCGTTCTGTGGTCTGAAGCGCCCTCTATTGGCCACAGAGTGAAAATGCCACTACATGATTGCAACAGTCTATAAAGATGGCTTATACTGGCTTTAAATACTGATTAAATAATTCCAGTCCACAGCTGCAATACTGTGTTAAGATCCCTCCACTTTAATCCAGGAGTATAAACTCTGTTTCTAGCAGATATTAGCTGTATACCTTTCTAAAGTGGTTTTACGAGCTGCCTTTGAGGCAATGTTAATGTTCATTAGCTTAGCTTAACATAATTATAGATCCTTCAGCCTCCCTGAACAAAAATCATTTCAATCTTTGGTCTGTATAATAATAGCAGTAATACAAATATTACGAAAACACTTCCTCTTTTTAGGCATTTCAAATGACTACCCAGCTAACAAGGAATGTTGTGATAAGGTTCTTTCAAAGTTACGAACAAACGTTTGTCCAGTAATGTTATATGGTTTTTACTCATTTATTTCTGAAACATCTTATTTGGATGTACTTGTAGTGTGTTTTAAATGTTACTGTTTGTCTCGGAATGTTCAGAAAACATTCAAAATTCTAAAATGGAATGTTTCAATGTAACATTCGCATAATTAAATGGTTTATACATTGAAATAGTACTCTGGGATAATGCATTACAAATAATCAGATTACTTTTTCAAGTAACTAATAAAGTAAACTTTAAAACTACTTTAAAACATTACTTTAAAATGAAATATTTGATATACTTTTTTAAATAAGTAAAGCAAGTTACTTTTTTGTTATTAAAAATCAAATAAGCCCTGCCCAGGTGACAAAAAGTAACACAAAAGTATCACTGCATTAGCCTACGTTCCATAAAAAGTAGCTAAGTAATGCAATTACCTACTTTTTTATGTAGTAAGGCAATAATGTAATGCATTACTTTTCAAAGTAACTTCCCCTAAAACTGGTTAGCAAGAAATATATTCTTAGAGTGTATTTTCGTTAGCTGGGTAGTCACAGCCTTTCAGATCTACGCGAGCGCTGGCAACAGTTTGCATATATCTGAGAGCTCAAGGCCCTGTTATAAAGTCGTACATTTCCAATCTAAAGCAGCTTATTCCTCGGTTGTGCTCCTTTAAAGGAGAAACACGCAAATATCAGGTCACAGGTTAGTTAAGAAGGACAGCTTGTTCCAAAAGGTTTACACAGTGCAGAGAGACCCTGCTGAAATAACCAGCTAATCTAGTTCAGTCAGCCTAAATAACAAGTATAATGTATGTTTTAAGACATTTTTAAATCCTATTACACTGGTTTACCTTAAAAAACAACCTGTTTTACCCGCTTGTGCCTGTAACACACCAGCAGCGTCTATCGAAACCAGTTAAAGTCCCATGAAATGGTTTGATGAGCTTAGTTTGACGTATTTCTTATTAAAATAGGTACTAGATCCCTTTTATAAAACACCCAACAGTCTTTAGTTTATGTCACAGCCATTTTTAAACACTTTAAAAATGAATAAATTCCAGTCACTTCCTACTAACTGCTTAGAAAAGGAAATAAATAAATAAAAACAGACAAAACACAAAGACGTCATTTGCAACTTGCTATTGCTGGTTACAGAGGCACGTGCTGTTTAGAATTTAGGATTAGGGCTGTTTTCATTCTAGAGATCATTTTACTGGGCAAAACATTTAATAATTTAACTTTAAAAACGTGAGTTTTGGAATGCAGTTGCTAAGGTGTTACATTGTGAGTGGCGTTTTAGAATGTTGCTATGGTGTTCTGAGTGTTTTTTTTTTTTAGAATGTTGCTTTGTGGTTGCTAAGGTGTTACATTGTGAGTGGCTTTTTAGAATGTTGCTATGTGGTTGCTGTGGTGTTCTGAGTGGTTTTTAGAATGTTGCTTTAGAGCCAATATTTTGGACCAATTTCCTGGAGAAAAAAAGGCGGTACATTAAAATGCATATATTTACCTAAGAAAAGCTCAACTTTTACATGGTCACCAAACTCAAATTTGGATGTTGTTTTCCCTTGAACTCCAACTGACTTTGTTTACTTTCTTAATACACTTTCCTATTTGTTTAAAATTCCTTGATGCACATTATTCCTATTTTTTTCTAAATGCTCGTTTTCAAAATCCTTCAGCAACTTGCTCCGCCTCTGAAACGACTTTCCTTTACAGCTGACATCACAAATCCCTATTGCTTTTTGACCCCGCCCCCTCCGACATGACTCACAATTTCCTCTCTGAATTTCAATCAGAAATACGTCAGGTTATATAAGCAAACTGAGCTGTGATTGACATTTCATGGTGACTTTAAGTTGGTCCAAACTATTTTTTTTCAGCAGGGTGTGAGAGAGAAAGAGGGCTTTGAGATGCTCTGGAGTTTTCCATGGGAAATACAGTCACTGCCCCTCGGCCTGGGATTCTCTGTCCTCCGGTGTGAGTCAGCTGGGTTGTGTGGCATCAGTCCCTGTGTAATAAAAAGACTTTGATTACATAGTGCACTCTCGTATCTCGCCCATCACAGACAGGGTCACAAGCTACGGGCATCTTCATTAGACAAATGTCCCTTTCAAAATGTGTTGATCGATGCTTATAAGCAAGCATTGGAGCCGAGCCCAGATCTGAGAAAAGCCGCCGACAAACATTTAAAAAGACCTAATCAGCAATAATTGCGGAAGATGAGCATGACGATACAACGCTAGGTGCTTCTCTATCTCTGACTTGTCCTTGGCATAGCTGCTGCTTTTACAAACCTGACTGGCTCACTATTTATGTGCTAAAATAATGTAACGCAATTTAGCCTCCCGTGTTCTAATGCCAAGATTGTTCTCGCTTATCAGCTTGATTTATTACTCTAATTTATACGCTCAGCTTGGCTCGGCGTTGAGGACAACAGATCTGATTGGACATGAGTTTCCTAATGCGGCAGTGTGCTGTCTTTATGGTGACTCTATAGAGTAGATGCCAGGCTGTTGATTGGAAACACTTTTAATAGCTGCGGAGACAGAGAAGACTGACTGAACGCACTCTGGTTTGGACATGACTACACGACTACTCAGTTTACGGAATAATGAAATATTGCTGTTCCAATCACAGGGTCAGAAATTAATGAGACTTGTGAGAAAAATGCTACCAGAATTAACAGAATGCCCCAAAAATTCAAGATAAAGGGGCAAAAATTGCCCCTGCATAATTAAATAAAATGTAGGTGTTGTTTTTTGCAGCACTGAGTCTTCTGACCAATCACACGCGTTTCTGTTGAGCTTATGAACGCACTAGCCAATCAGACGCGTGAATTCTGTGCACTTGTGAATTTTGTCTGTTGTGATAAACAAAAAAGCTTCTGGAAGGCAAGCCTGCAACCTTTAGCCAACAGCTAAAAGTGTAACGGCTAATGCTAACGCTGCTACAATTGATGTCAATGAAAAAGAGACTTCACTACACTGAATAAACAGCTTTTGTGAGAAAACAGTTTATCATTTAATGAATCTACAACCTATTAGCTAATCTTCAACTTGTTTGCCATTATAAAATTAGTTATAGATTAAATTATTTTTAGATCACTCCGAAAAAATGTGGTTTTATAGGAGAAATCACGGAGTTTTTGCAACAGGTAGGATTTAGTTTACTGTAACGTGATTGGTTATCAAGGCACACCTGACCTAAATTGACCGTTATGCTTTCTTCAGTGGACCCTTTTCAAAAGCCTGTGATGAAGCGTTTCAACGGTCATCATCATCATAAATCCTTTAAAGTTTTTTATATTTTGATTTTTAAAAATATGTATGTACGTTTATAACACTATACTTTGTATTATATCACCTTTTCATCAGGTTACAAAAAACTAGTTAAGGCTATGTTTGACATTGTTCTCTCTTCTGACTACCGATATCTATGGGGTTAGAATATGGGGTTAGAATCGTTGCATAATTCCAAATAAATACATTATGATCCACAATTAAATGTAAAGCAATTGACAAAAACAAAGCATATTCACAAAATAAATAGAATGAGATCCACAAATAAATCTTAGAGTTCCACAAACATGAATTATATTCACAAGTAAAAAAATTAGAATTGCAAATAAAAAACATACTCACAAATATTTTTTTTATTTTACAAACACAACTTTGCCCGGCATTTATATGTGAATCGCGTACTGTGCATTTGTAGATCGCTGCGCGTATTTGTGGATTGCTTTCTGTGCATTTGTGGATCGCAGCGCATATTTGTGGATTGCTCTCTGTGCATTTGTAAATCGCTGCGCGTATTTGTGGATTTTGAAACATTTCAAGCGTCAAGACGCACACTGATCCACAAATGCATGGACTCCACCCACCTTCTACTTAAGCCAATCAGATACCGGGGCCACGTGGGGCTGACCAATCGTTGCATGTTCTCGCTCCAACCAGTCACGTTTTGCCTTACAATCAGTAACAGCCGTAATTCAGGACAATTAACCAGTCTCTTCAAAATGGACGACTAGGACAGTGGTGCTCATCACAGCATTATTGTAATAATGTCTAAAATAAAACAAGTAATGTTATGTGTAATGTAATCAGTGTTTCATGCATCACTAAGTCGATGTGTGTTTTGACCGTGAGTGTGTTTAGCAAACTGGTATTCTACGGTGACCGGGAGGGGAGGTCTTCGGTTCACTTAGTTTTGTCGTGGCCACGACATATAAACTCGTGAGAACGTGATAATATAACACAGCCACGAGATATTAATTTGTGGGAACGTGATATTACATCGTGGGCAGGAGAACGTTTTGTCGAGGTAACGACATACTTATGCCACGACTTATGTTGAGGGAACGACATATTTTTCTTGTGGACACCAGTTTATTGCATAAACAAACCTGCGTGACCATTGCAACCCGGGATTATCAGAGATGGTGGATTCATTATTATTTTATTTTGAATTAATAAATTATTATATTAATTATTATAGATTATTTCATAATTTCTTTTATTGTTTTATAATATAAATTATTATATTGCACGCAATGTAAACAGCATTCATATTAAGTTTATAATGAATAAACGTTACCTAAAGTAGTCTAAGTAACATAGGCATACAAGAAAACATTTTTACCCATCCCTCAATCGTCTTCAAAATATTTGTATATTATTATTAGGCCATTATTATCACCATCATCTTCATCAACATCATTATTATTAGCCTATTATTATATTTTTATATTTTCCCTTAATTTCGATCTTACATAACGTTCTTATTAATAATAATAAGAAGAAGAAGAAGAAGAAGAAGAATATACAAATATTAAATTAAATGTTTCATGTTAGTAAAAATGTTTTAAACAACTCTGATAATCCCAGGTTGCTATGGTCACGAAGGTTTGTTTATGCATGAGAAAAATATGCCGTTCCCTCATCATAATAAGACGTGGCCACGAGAAATGGAAGTCGTTCCCTCAACATAGCATCTCGAGGCCACGACATCGTTACCTCGACAAAACGGTCTCGTGGCCACGACATAATATAACGTTCCCACAAATTAATATCTCGTGGCTGTGTTATATTATCACGTTCTCACGAGTTTATATGTCGTGGCCACGACAAAACTAAGTGAACCGAAGACCTCCCCTCCCGGTCACCGTAGAATACCAGTTTGCTAAACACACTCACGGTCAAAACACACATCGACTTAGTGATGCATGAAACACTGATTACATTACACATAACATTACTTGTTTTATTTTAGACATTATTACAATAATGCTGTGATGAGCACCACTGTCCTAGTCGTCCATTTTGAAGAGACTGGTTAATTGTCCTGAATTACGGCTGTTACTGATTGTAAGGCAAAACGTGACTGGTTGGAGCGAGAACATGCAACGATTGGTCAGCCCCACGTGGCCCCGGTATCTGATTGGCTTAAGTAGAAGGTGGGTGGAGTCCATGCATTTGTGGATCAGTGTGCGTCTTGACGCTTGAAATGTTTCAAAATCCACAAATACGCGCAGCGATTTACAAATGCACAGAGAGCAATCCACAAATATGCGCTGCGATCCACAAATGCACAGAAAGCAATCCACAAATACGCGCAGCGATCTACAAATGCACAGTACGCGATTCACATATAAATGCCGGGCAAAGTTGTGTTTGTAAAATAAAAAAAATATTTGTGAGTATGTTTTTTATTTGCAATTCTAATTTTTTTACTTGTGAATATAATTCATGTTTGTGGAACTCTAAGATTTATTTGTGGATCTCATTCTATTTATTTTGTGAATATGCTTTGTTTTTGTCAATTGCTTTACATTTAATTGTGGATCATAATGTATTTATTTGGAATTATGCAACGATTCTAACCCCATAGTAAAACCACGGTAATTACATCAGAAACGCATGTAAGCGTCGCAAGTCGCGAAGCACCGCCTACTTGCCTGTCAATCACCCAGAGCGCTAAACAAGCGATTTAAAATTTACCGCCAACTTGTGGAGCCTTAACGGAAAATAACCGTCTGAATAAAATATTTGGATAAGCATAAATATACAAGCACAAGGCTTCAGCATGACTGAAATCATATCTGATGTTCACTTTACAAAGGTAAGCCATTAAATGCTCTACATATTTCGCTGGAACCACGGTGTTTGTGCTTTAATTAAAATTCAAATTTATTTGACAGCGAAATGTCTCATCTGTGATCGAATCATAACACCAGATGTAGGCCTAAACAAGGCATCTGAGGTTGTGATTTAGCATCTTTAGCATATTTGAAGATTATTTATTTTACTGTGTGATTTATAGGGATCTGGGTCGTTGCTATGCAGTTGCTAGGGTGTTATATTTTTAAGCAAATAAAAAATGTGGGGTTCAGCATGAATCCCTTCTAACCAAGAACTATTTTTTTGGCATTTTTGCCACTTTTTTGAAGTACAGGACAGTTAAATCATAATTATAATATTATAATCTTAAAATTTTCTTGGAAATACAGACCTTACATTGGATGAAACAACATAAAAGTCTATCCCTTGGTTTCACAGACAACGCTTAAACCTAGTCCCAGACTAAAATGTAAGTCGAGTTGTTTCAACTGAAAGAAATTTGCACTGACTGATCTTAAAATATCAGTGCCTTTGTTTTATCTCAAGATATACACCACCTGTCTAAGGTATGCTTATAAAAATTACTTAAGTGTCCTAATTGAACTATGGCCTAATCCTGGTGTAGTCTAAGACCTCTCTGTGAAACCAGGGCTATATTTTATTTATTTATTTATTTATCTGAGGTAATATCTGGCTCCAGGTTGAAATAGCCACTGAGATTCAGAAAGAAAGCATGGAACATTTTCCAAACGCTTAGCCAATGTCCATGTCATTTTTTAGACATTTCTGGTAATGTCTAATCTGATTGACTGACTTTATGCGACTTCCAGGAATAAGTAATCTGTACACATTATTGCGTGCTTTTTAAAAAACAATGTCATTTTTATGCATATTTCAACCTCACTGCTGTACCATTATTTATTTAGTTATTTACATTGTGCTTTGGAAAAAAAAACAAAAACACGTTGGTCATTTTACATATCATTCAGACGTTTTCTTCCTGTCTAAGGAGGCGTTTAATTGGTGACCAGAATAAGCTGTAATGTGAGCAGACTTCATGCCGTCATACTGTATGATTGCTCCATCCCTCATTTGTCCAAATCGTCTGCCACCCCAGAAAGTTAAAGCCGAAGTCTGAGTGCTCACAGACAGATGTAATTATCCACCTACCCAAAAGTAAAACTGTCTTCTGGACATTTATATTTTATGATTGTTCTTAAAATAGCTTTAGCTTGAACAATACATTAAAGCTGATGTGACTTTATTAAAGTTGCACTTTAATGTCTTAATGACGTTAATGTCTCTGGTCCAGTTGAAAATTAAATTTATCTTGTGTTTGAGTAATATTATTTCACACACAACAAGCCATTGTAAAAAGTAAACGCTTCTCCATTTGCCTAGGAGAAACAA
The DNA here is from genome assembly GCF_022985175.1 of Labeo rohita. NCBI lineage: Eukaryota > Metazoa > Chordata > Actinopteri > Cypriniformes > Cyprinidae > Labeo > Labeo rohita. The sequence continues at coordinate 37,449,633 of NC_066870.1, forward strand.
GTGATGTGCTTAAAGAGATCTTATTTGGGATTTCTCTTTCCTATGCTTTAGTCAGTGGAATTTAAATGAAAAGCACTTGTAACTATAGTACAATGTTCTCCTTGAGGAAGCTTTTTACAGCCGATGAAGACATGCTTTCCCAAACCAACGCCGAGTAGCCAGAGTGAAGGCACCAAACGGTGGGCGTTCTCTGTAAACACACGTCTCTGAAAACATCCGCTGTGTTTGGGTGACGCTGTCTGTTATGCACCTACTTCCTGGTTTGTGTTGAGCCCAGCTGTTGTTGCCCTCCCAGCTAGTGGGTGGCCGTCATCGTAAATGATGTCTGAAAATGCCTGTGTTTATTTGACCATCACAAATATTGTACGAGCTTGCCTCATTCGGTCAGGCCTTAAGCCAAGTGGTTTCTAATGAAAACCAGACAGAAGGGCCGGTCTGAAAACTATAAAAAAAAAAATCTACGGTGCAGAGACGCATAGCGTCCACTAGAGGACAATGACCCTCTACTGCCAAACCGTAACTACTGCTTTCACATCCCGGCAGGCAGGAATCAGTTCCTTTTGTTCTCAACCGCACACACAAAGATCACATCTGCCATTTTAACTTTAACCCCAGAGGAATGTCAAATACGTCAGGGAATAGTGTCAAATGCAAGCTCTTCCAGCTAAATGGCTTAGTTTAACTGGTTGTGCTTCCTAAGGCAGGGTTTTTTTTTAAGAAGTTTCAAAGTTCATTGTGTGCGTTTGTGCACTTTCGTGATCAGAAATATGATTTTCACCTGATAAAATGGCAAAGAAAATCACTTTGACTTCCTTTGAAGGAAGGATGTGAGCCATATTTTCAACCTAAGCTCAGTGGAAAAATATCTCTGCGAAATAGATTTATTAAATTTTTTACAACACATTCAAAGTGAAATGTCCAGTGAGTGGCACCAAAAGCACATTAAGTTTTCTCCAAAACTAATGAATGTAAATCTGGCAACAATTTATTTTGGTTGTAACGTTTACTTTTCTCTGATATCAGTAAATGGGAATCTGATGATGTTTTGTTACGTTGGTTGCTGTGTGTAAATGAAACATCCAGTGATTTATGCTAAAAGTGTGTTCAGTTTTTTCAAAAACAAATTAAGTTGAATCTGGCAATGTTTTATTACATTGGTTGTTGTACGTAAGCAAAATGTTCAAAGAATGACACTAAAAGTGTGTTCAGTTTTCTCTAATATTGATAAAAGTGAATCTGAAAATGTTTTATTATGTCACTTGCTGCACGTAAATTAAATGAAAAATTAAACGTCCAGAGAGTGACACTAAAAGTGCATTCAGTTTTGAACATTACAAAAGTTATGAATCTGAATCTGGCAACATTTTATTATGTTGTTTGTTGTACGTAAACAAAATGTCCAATAAGTGGCGCTAAAAGCACATTTTCTTGAAAACACATTAATGTGAATCTGGCGTTATGTTAGTTATTGTATAGCACGAAATGTGTTTTCTCTGATTTGTTTTCTGTGATACCAATGAAAAGTAAATTTGGCGACAATTTATTACATTGTTTGTTATGCGTAAATTAAAGGTCCAGCACTAAATGCGCGTTCAGTTTTCTCCAAAACACACAAACATTAATCTTGCAATGTTTTAATGCATTGGTTGTTGTATTAAATTAAGTCTCCGGTGAGTGGTGCTAGGTCAATGTTGTATCGCGTTTGGAAAAGATGTGTAACCTACGCTTAAAATCTTAACCAATAGTTTAACAAAAGCAAAAGTGAGATTAAAAATGGTTTTGCATGCTATTTTAGCTTCAGTTTTACAGTCTTTGAGCTTTTATCGTGGCTCGTTTTTTTTTTTTTTTTGTTTTTTGGGCAACATTGCATGTGCAGTATTGTACCAGGTGAGCTACTTAGCAAGTTAACTCAGAAAGGACATATATATATATATATATATATATATCAACTTTTTCCAATGAACCTAGGTTGGATAGGCATGATAATATCATAGAGACTTGATAATATCATAGACCCTAGCAGCCAACAGTTTTGCACAGGCAAGCATCTCTCAAGTTTGCATTCAGTTTTGAATGTTATGAAAGTTATGAATGTGAATATGGCAAAATTTTACTACGTTGTTTGTTGCACGTAAACAAAATGTCCAATGAGTGGCGCTAAAAGTGCATTCAGTTTTCTCCAAAACACATTAATGTAAATTTGCTGATGTTGTATGTAAATGAAATGTCCGGTGACTGGTGTAAAACCATGTTCCGTTTTCTCTGATACAGATGAATGTGAATCTGGTAATGCTGGTTTTTGCACTTAAATGAAATGCCTAATGTCCGGCACTAAACGCGTGTTCAGTTTTCCCCAAAACACATGAACATGAATTTGGCAGTGTTTTAATGCACTAGTTGTTGCATATAAATAAAGTCTCTGGCGAGTGGCACTAGATCAATGCTTTATCGCATTTGAAAATAACATGCAACCTACACTAAACCGTATAATAAATCATAACCCATAGTTATAGCTACCAACTATGTGAGTGATTAAAAAATGTAGCTTGTCTCTGACAGTCTTTAAGCTTTTACCTGAGCACTTAACGATTGTACCAGGTGAGCTACTGAGCAAGTTTACTCAGAAAAGACATACATATAAATCTGATTATTTGTTGCAAACAAGTGTTTTGAACATTATATTATGCTAAGAACTGCACAAAATAAATCTTTATTTATTAAAAATAATCTGCCCCTCTAATGAATAATTTATGCGAAAAGATGAAAATGTTGCTAGTGTTTATTGCCACTAGTGTTCATTTTAGCTGGAAACTTCAGTGAATTTTATGTATAGGTATCTTTTTCCATGGTATCTAGGTTGCATAGGCATGATAATATCATAGAGACTTGTGGGTGGGCCCTTTTGAGCCTGTAAGCATCCACCCAGAAAACACCCTAGCAACCACAAAGCAGTTCACTGGAAACTGCTGGGTTTGCACAGACAAGCACCTCTCAAGGACCTCTTTAGGACATGCATAACTCAATTAATTTAATTGATGGACGTCATAATATTATCTGCATTTTGTCTACTGCAGCGTTAGATGTTTTTTCAAGAAATCCCATCCTTGTTTGATCTTTTAACGTGCCTTGACAACCACCAAAGAAGACCTGATATGATCAGCCTTGAATAGAAGTTTCATTTATAGAATGTTTATCAAACATTCCTGATTTTATCCTGAATTCCTGTGTGATAACAACACAGAGCTGCACAGTTGTCCCAAAGTCAGATGTGAGATAATACCATGCGGGAACGGCTTTTGAAACGCACAGAAACGCAACGTTTAACACCATTCCTGTGCCCAGAGGGCGAACAACAAAGCTTGGCATGATCTGAGGAAACAAGTGCAGTGTACTGTATATTGACACTTGGTTAGCCTGCGGAACAGATGGAAGACATCTTTCATGACGCATAGTTAGCCTTGTTAACACTGAGTCATTGTGTAGACTGTCTTCATCACAAATGGCTCGGTCTCTATTTCTAAGGAAATGATTCAGTGTCGGCAGACCCCACCATGCTTTTCTTTTCTGGGAAATAATAACTAAGAAAAAACACATGGCGATGGTGTTTGTTGTAATAGAGAGTGGGATTTTTTCTGAAAGGCACATGGATGTGGCACATGTTTCAGCACTTTTGGGAAATAAACCCATCGGAAATTGCTCTTTCAAAGGTCAGAGTCGTCTCAGATGTTTCTCCTAATGTGAATTTGAAAGAAATTACATAATTGTTGACAGATAATTGAGAAATGTTTGATATGTTGAGATTTCTTTAAAATCCAAAAGAATGTTGTTCTTCTAAAACTATTTAGGAGAAGCAAGCTGAAAAGCTTGCATTTCCATTCTGTTTGTATTTAACCTCATTTTAATCTAGGAGAAACAGCTGAGATAATAATGAGATAATACACTACTGTTGAAAAGTTTGGGGTCAGTACAATGTTTTTGTTAAGAATTAATACTTTTATTTAACAAGGATGCATTAAATTGATCAAAAGTAAAAGTAAAGGCATTTATAATTTCACAAAATATAAAAATCCTGTTTTCAATATTGATAGTTTGATCTACTGAAGGATCATGTGACTCTAAAGACTGAAAATTCAGCTTTGCATCAAAGGAATAAATTACATTTTAAAATATTTTCTTATAGAAAACAGGTATTTTAAATTTAAATAATATTTTAGAATATTACTGTTTTTACATTGTTTTCAATCGAATATGTACTGAAATCCATTTCCGCCAATTAATAAAAAATGTAAATGATTTAAAAAGGTAATGGCAACTTTTTTTTTCTTCACAATTCTAACTTTTTCCTCGCAATTGCGAGTTTACATCTTGCAAAATTCTAACTTTTTTCTCAGAACTGTGAGATGTAAACTCACAATTGTGAGTTAGAAAGTCAAAATTGCGGGATTTAGATTCGCAATGCGAGAAAAAAATCAGAATTGTGAGATAAAAAGTCACAGTTGTGAGTTATAAAGCCAGAATTGTTAGAATTTTATGATATAAACTCACAGTTGCAAGTTATAAATTCCATTTCAGAGGAGGAAAAAAAAAAAGATATGTTCTCAGAATTGCGTTTATTTCTGACTTTGTAACTCACAATTGTGACTTTTTATCTCACAATTCTTGCTTTTTTCTCCCAATTGCGAGTTTATATTTCACAGTTCTGACTTTATAACTCGCAATTGCGAGATATAAAGTCAGAATTACGAGATCGTAATTGCGTAATTTTCTCGTAATTGCGAGTTTGTCTCGCAGTTCTTAAAATTTTCTCAGAATCGTGAGCTATATCACACAATTCTGACTTTTTTCTCTCAATTGCTAGTTTATATCTTGCAATTCTGACTTTATAACTAGCAATTGCGAGTTTGTATCATGCAATTTTGAGAAAAATGTCAGAATTGTGAGATAACTAATTGCAGTAACCTATTTTTTCCGTGGCGGAAACGGTCATCCATAAATATGTGCAGCAAAACTGTCTCCCCTCAAAAACATTCCAAATCTTACCCCAAACTTTTGAACGGTAGTATATAAATACCTGATATTTTGAGTTTATAAGTGCAGATAAACACATGCATGAACATAAACACAGCGAGCACATGCTGACCGTTCTTCTAAGGACTTGAAGTGTCCACTTACCCTGAGAAACATTTGGACGAGTTACTTGGTAATCGATTAAGCATGTGTGCAATGTATCTGTGAGTATGCGTGCTGTGTTTGCGTGTGTTGTCCTCTTTGCTGATGATGAAAGCGAGTTTTGTGTCCTTACACTACGGTGGAGGAGAGCATCTTATGTTTTCCAGCATAGGGTGGCGTCCTCATCTTCACCTGTCCGTTCTGAGGGTAAGGTGGAGGCCGGTGGGTTTTATTTGAGTTAGTGCACACTACAGGAGCTACAGGGGGTTTGTGGTTTTCCAGTTGCCCTTTTCTTGCCGTTCGATGCGGTAAGCAGTTTCCATTGGCCGTCCTTGGAGTCCTTTGAGTCTCTGAGCTCTGTTTCACAACTCGTTTGCCTTTATCCTCAACAGTAACGGATCGTTGCTCAGGAGGGGACGGGCTTGTGCGGGTTCTCGTCGGCGAAGGGCCGTTAATGCGAGCTAAATCCACAGTGACGGGGCTGTTTATGAGAGAGGAATTGGAAGTTGTAACGTCCTCTTCGCTGTTCGAATTGTGGATCAGTGCCACAACACCAGTCCGACTGCTTTTGGTGGCATCTTGGGAGAGTCCGTTGGATAAACTTGGTTCGTCTTCACCAAGGTCAATGTTGGACGTCAGAATGTCGATCTGTTGGACGACCTTCACAGACAGAAAAAAATACAAATTCTGTCATTATTTACACACCCTTGTGTTGTTTTAAAATTAACTTTTTTTTTTTGCATGCCAGAAGTTGTCATGCATTACTCTTTGTAAACGTAATCCACTGAAATCCTTCCTTTCTGCCACTGCATTCAAATATTTAAACATGGTGCATCAAAATGTGTTGCACCATGTTTGGCCCCAATGGTTTTTGCAATCATACTGAGTTAACTGAAACTAAATGATGCATTCTTGTGAACTGAAATAAAATAAAAACTAACATAATTGGAAAAACTGAAACCAAAATAAGGTATGTTTTCATGCTTCCAACCATGAAATCGATTTAGTTTTTGGTGCACAGTATTACTTGAAACCTTAAGAAACCCCTGTTCTTTAAACATGAAGGCAAGATTTTCAGCAAGTAGAGTGTGATTTGAATTAATGAATATGAATTGTATGGGGGGAAAAGCAGCATGAATATTCTGTAAAACATTTTTGTGTTCCACAAAAAAAAAGAAAGTCATGCGAGTAAAAAGGCTAAATCATTTCTTTTTCTTTTTTTAATGAAAAAAAAAAAAATATATATATATATATATATATATTTATTTTATATTTATATATATACCAGTCAAAAGTTTTTAAACAATAAGATTTTTAATATTTTTTTTTTTAAAAAAGTCTCCTCTGCTCATCAAGGCTGCATTACAGCAAAAACAGTAAAATTTGGAAATATTTTTACTATTTAAAATAACTGGTTTCTATTTGAATATATTTGAAAATGTAATTTATTCCTGTGATCAAAGCTGAATTTTCAGCATCATTACTCCAGTCTTCAGCGTCACATGATTTTTCAGAAATCATTCAAATATGCTGATTTGCCGTTCAAGAAAACGTATTATTCTTATCAATATTTAAAACAGTTGAGTACATTTTTTTCAGGATTCTTCGATGAATACAAAGATCCAAAGTTCAGCATTTATCTGAAATAAAAAGCTTTTGTAACATTATACACTATACTATTCAAAATCTTGGAGTCAGTATAATTTTTTGTTTTTTTGGGGGAAAGAAATTATAGAAATTAATCCTTTTATTTAGCAAGGATGCTTTAAATTGATCAAAAGTGATGATAAAGACATTTATAATGTTACAAAGGATTTCTATTTCAGATAAATGCTGTTATTTACTGAAATTTCTATTCGTCAAAGAAACCTGAAAAAATTCTACTCAGCTGTTTTCAACATAATAATAGTAATATATGCTTCTGAGCAGCAAATCAGAATATTAGAATGATTTCTGAAGGATCATGTGACTGGAGTAATGATGCTAAAAATCCAGCTTTGAAATCACAGGAATAAATTACATTTTAAAATATATTCAAATAGAAAACAGTTACTTTGAATAGTAAAAATATTTCATAATTTTACTGTTTTTTATGGCTTGGTGAGCAGAAGAGACTTCTTTAAAAAACATTTTAAATCTTTTGACTGCTAGTATATGTTTTATGTTATGTTATGTCTTCACTAGCAGCATAACTTATTTACAAATATAATGACTGTTTTCCAAACAAGTTTCCCAGACAAGTTGTCTGTTATTAATCAACCATAGTCCCGCTCCTAAACTCGCGTCATTGGCTGAGTCAGAAGTTGACATGTCAAGCCAATGTTTTGAAAGCATCACAGTGTTTCAGACTACCAATAACTGACTAATAGTGACTCATTAAACTGACCCGCTTGAAACTATTGAAAAGTTTGTTCTACACACATCTTCACAGGACATCATCGGATTAATATATCATAAAAAATGTTTTTGGCTCCCTTCACTGTGATGCAGTAATCTACTGACTTTATTTCCTGCTGCAGTCATTTACATCTAATGGGAGCCTTGATGCATCCATTGAAATGTATCTAAATAATTCAATTAATGTCTTTCGTCCTGCACAGTCCATTATTGCTAATGTCAGTCTGCACATATTGAGCTATCTTTAGGTATTGATTTTAAGATTCTTTCTCTTTTAACAGGCCTTTGTGCTGGCTATTTCTCTTACAGAAAATGCAATATTGCTTTTCACAATAATGGAGTATTTCCAGCTCTGAGCATAATTGACAGTGCATTTCTGGCAGAAGTGTGTTTTGGGTTGTGAAGGCTTTGAGATGATGTTTTCAGAATAGATTCATCACAAAGATGTTTGCTGTGAACACACAGATATTATGTTTCCACTGGCTAAACAGAATGAAGTTTTGATCTTATCCAGTCTCTGTGCTTATTAAAATCCCATCTCAAATATGCTGAACCCCAAATCAGTGACAAATCTTGTTATATGAATGTTAACTATGTATGAATGCATGAAGAATGAAGAAATAGTAGCCTGTCACTACAGCGTTTCATTTGGCCATTTGTCATCCCAAACTAGTAAGACTTCTGTGAAACAGACAATATTCTAAGAAATGTTTTTTTTTTTTTTTTGTACATATAAAGTAAGTCAATGGGTCCAATGTTGTTTGGGTACTAATTTTTTTTTCAAAATGTCTTCTTTTTTATTCCAGATAAAATACAAGGTCAAACAGGTTGGGAACAACATGATGGTGAGTAAATGGGAGATTTTTTGTAAAAAATTAATTATTTATTTAGTTTCTTAAAGAAAAATAGTTCAATTTGTCATTTTTGTCCATGCATTAATAACTAAAGGTTGACAGAAGTTTAGTTTTTGAATGAACTATGCCTTTAGGAAAAAGTTTTGTTCATGCATTCATGAGTAAATAATGACCATATTTTAATTTTTGAGTGAAATATCCCTTTAAGAAAAACAGCAATATGTATAGTACCAATCAATTTTTTTTTTAATGTTTTTAAAGAAGTCTCTTTCGCTCACCAAGCCTGCATTTGTTTGATCCAAAGTACAGCAAAAACAGTAAAATTTTGAAATATTTTTATTATTTAAAATAGTAAAAATTCTATTTGAATATATTTTAAAATAAAATTTATTCCTGTGATTTCAAAGCTGAATTTTTAGCATCATTACTCCAGTCACATGATCCTTCAGAAATCATTCTAATGTTTAAACATCTAAACATTTATTATTACTATTATTATGTTGAAAACAGCTGAGTAGCTTTTTTTCAGGTTTCTTTGATGAATAATAAGTTCAGAAGAACAGCATTTATCTGAAATAGAAATATTTTGTAACATTATAAATATCTTTATGATCACTTTTGATCAATTTAAAGCATCCTTGCTAAATAAAAGTATTAGTTTCTATAATTTTTTCCCCCAAAAAAGTATTAAAAATATTTTTATTCATCAAAGAAGTCTGAAAAAAATAACTCAGCTGTTTTAAATATTAATAATAAAAATAAAATGTTTCTTGAACAGCAAATAATCATATTAGAATGATTTCTGAAGGATCATGTGACACTGAAGACTGGAATAATGATGCTGAAAATGATGATTCAGCTTTGAAAATTCAACTTTACATATTAAAATATACTCAAATAGAAACAGTTATTTTAAATAGTAAAAATATTTCAAAATTTTACTGTTTTGGATCAAATTAATGCAGGCTTGGTGAACAGAAAAGACGTCTTGAAAAAGCATTAAGAATCTTCCTGTTTAAAGACGTTTGACTGGTAGTGTAGTTAATATGAGTAAATGAAGACAACATTTTAATTTTAGGGTGAACTATTCTTAAAACAGTCAAAAAAAAAAAAAGAATTTTCTTTTTAAGAAATATAGTCAAATTTAAGTTTTGTGTGTAAATGACAGAATTTTTATTCTGGCTGTACTTAAGACCAAATGTTTGATCTTGTATCGTACAATCAACATCACTTCCTCTGTTTATTATTCTATCCTCACCTCTTTCATCTCCAACTGGACCTGTTTGAGACCACCCAGCACTTCCTCGAGCTCCGTGACCACTTGTTTGATCTGTTCCCGTACTGTTCCCTGGCTGTTCCTCCGCTTGCCGTGTTTCTCCAAACCCGCGTCTCCCCGAGACGTCCTTACGTCCGCCTGCGTCCCGTTCACCTGCAGTGACCTGGAGCGTCCCAGCTTGCTAGAGGGCACCTCGGTCGGGAAAAAAGCCGCCTGCTGTCCAGAGCTCATCCCGTTACAGTGCTCGGATCGTTCCTCGTGATGGCGAAAGGAGACGCGTCTCCTTTCGCAATGTCCGTTATATTCAGGCTGACAAACGTTGTCCCGTTCCTGAACATAGGATGAGTAGCAGCGATGACCTCTGACCTTCAAAACACGGTCGGCGTTGAATGGATGCATTAACTCCGGATAGTACCACCGCTGGATGCATCCGCACTCTCGTCGGATCTCCCGAACGCACGGCGAGTCCCACCTGTGGCACGGATGCCGGATCTCCTCGGAGGAAACCGGCTGTGCCGGAGACGTTCCGATCCTCTCGGCTCGCTCCGTCCCCAGCTCCTTGGGGAACGGGGCTACGCCAGACTCCATACGCGGGCATGGTCCGTCGGCGGGGCCCAGCGTGCGTCGCAAGCAAAGTTGGCAGTAAGGCGTCGGGAATCTCGAATTCTCCGAGTGCATTCCAGTCTGAAAGGCGACTTAGAAAACAACTGGTTCTCTCTCCACCCAGGCCATCCACGGCGTCTGTTTTTCTCATCTGCGTCTGCTCTCGTTCACTGCGTTGGACTGTCGCTCTCTCTCTCCCTCTCTAACTTTTCGCTCACCTCCCCCTTCCTTCCTTCCTCCTTTTTCGAACTTACTCTTGTTTTCCCACTTTTCCCTCTCGTTGCCCTTTCTCCAACGGTGGGCCTCTTTTCTTTCCCTCCCTCTTTTTTTCCTCCAACTCTGAAGTCTTACTTCAGCGTTTCACCTCTTTCTTCACCTCCCCACTGCGTAAAAATTCCCCAACTCACGCGTTACCAAACTCCAAACACTTCCTTCCTACACCTTCCCTGTCTGTCTCTCCCGGGGTTGGGGCTCGTAAAGCGTTGACAGACGCAGCGGCTCCCGATCTCTCCCTCAGATCTTGCCACTCAGCAATTAAACACAGCCAGGATTCCACGCCGCCTGAGACGGGGTGGAGAGAGAGGGAGAGAGAGACAGGAGGAGGTGGGGTTTCGGACGTTGCTGAAGCAGACAGGATCTAACATGAGCCAGAAACAGAGCGAGAGAGAGGTGGGGAGGGGGGGATAAGAGAGAGAAAAGGGGATTTTCGGCATAACTCGATTCCCCCAAGCCCACGTGAGTCTAAGAATTGAGTGCGCGTCCGCCGTCCCGTTTGTTTATGTGAGTCAGCTGAGATACTGGCACTGTTTGTCATGATTCACATCTTGTGACACGTTTAATGAAAAACACACCGCGGCGTGTTTATAGAGCGCTCGCATTTTGCTAAATTACACTCGTTTATTTGCAAGTAAACGCTTTCGGTTTTCGGTTTTCGGTTTTCCACTGGAAAGACGAACCGCAAACAACACCTCCTTTATTATGGTCATTCTCACAGGCAGCATCTGAGAGAAAACAGAGTTTGGTCGACGTCTCTTGTTTCTCAGATGTTTCTCTTGGGAGAAAGAACATGGTGATCTTACATGTGTCTGCTCTTGAGGTTTAAGAAAGATCTTGAGAAATGTCTCAAACTGTGCTGAGACGCACATGTATTGGTGATGTTTGTTAGGATTTGTGTCTTCTGATGAGTTGAATGCAGGGTAATTATATTTAACTAAAACTAAAACCATAAAAAATTTTCAATACTTGAAATGTTAATTATTTTTTAAAAAATTGTAATTAATTATTTTTAACTTATTTTTTATTTGTAGTATTTTTTAAATTCTAATTAATTGTTTTTAATTATTTTTATTTATTTTATTTTTTTATATTCATTTACTTATTTTATTTTCTTATTTTCCACCAAAAATTAACCTCAACCTAAAATAACTAAAAAAAGAAAACAAAATTACTCAAACCTAAATTAAAATGATTTATGAAAATTAAAAAATATATAATAAAATGAAATGTAATATATAATTATTTATATATTAAAAATAATATAATCATTAAAAAATTAAAATTGCACTGCATATTTTATAGGTTTTCCATGTTCTTACCAACAAAATTCATGTTTTTCATACAGTTTAGGTTAAAAAACTATATAAATGTATTTTGTATAGTGCTGGGCAACGATTAATCGCTTATCCAAAATAAAAGTTTTTGCTTAAAATAAAATATATATTTTAAAAAAATTAAAACAAAATTACTCAAATCTAAATTTAAAATTAAAATGATTTATGAAAAAAATTATTTGTTAATTATTTATTAAATTTTAATTATTTGTAATTATTTTTTTCATATTCATTTACATTTTATTTTTGTTTTTCCCCCGTAAAGTAAACCTCAAATAAATAACTAATAAAATTAAAACAAAAAACAATTACTCAAACCTAAATTAAAATTAAAAATGAATTATGAAAATTAAAAAAATAATAAAATAAAACGTAATATATAATAATTTAGATATTAAAATAATATAAAGTTTAAAAAAGCTAATTAAAAATTTATAAAAAATAGTATATCAATGATACTAAAATAACATTTGTTGAATGCACTTTACACTGCATAGTATATAGGTTTTCCATATTTTACTAGCTTTATATTTATATTTTACTTAATTCCTATTTTTAATAAGTTTAGGATAAAAAATTTCTATATGCGTGTATATATATATATATATATATGTATTTTGTATAGTGCTGGGCAACGATTAATCGCTTATCCAAAAAGTTTTTGCTTATATAATATATGTGTGTGTAGCAAACAATTCAAACAAAATTACTCAAACCTAAATTTACCAAAATGATTTAGGAAAATTAAAATTACATGTTAATTATTTGTTAGTTATTTATTACATTTTAATTATTTGTAAAAAATATTTTAAATTTTTTTATTTATTTTACTTTTTCATATTCATTTACTTATTTTATTTTCTTATTTTCTGTGAAAAATAACCTCAACCTAAAATAAAAATTTTAAACTAAATTACTCAAACCTAAATTCAAATAATTTATAAATAAATTTTTATAAAAAAAAATTCAAAATATTAATTTAAAAATATAATAGTATATCAGTGATACTACAGTAACACTTGTTGAATGCACATTATCACGTCATTGTTTATAGATAGTTTTTCATACGGTTTAGGATAAAAAACATCTATATGTGTATATACGTATTTTGTGACATTTTTATTAGTATTATTATAAAATAAATATGTATAAAACTTATTTTAAAGTATTTTCTTATCCTAAAATACTAAATATTTTTGTTTCTTTAATCTTGAATTATATATAGTTTACTTTATTCATAGTATTTGCTAAGCCAATAATTATGTTTGTTTTTATCCTAAATATTTTTTCATTATATTTTTTTAATAATGTTTTTTTTTTAAATCTTGAATTAAATAGAATTCATTTGTAAGTGGTGTTGGCTAATTCAAGAATTGCTCATATTTGTGGGTTAGTGATTTAAACAAATCCATTCATACTGAAACTAAAACCATAAAAATTGAAATGTTACTTGAAATGTTAACCAAAAATAATATATGCTTATTTATATTTTTTTCCAGCTAGTTGCTAAGGTATTTCTTGCTTTAATTTATTTATTTTTTATTTTTATTTTTTTTATTTTTCACTTTATTCATAGTATTTGCTAATTATGTTTGTTTTTATTCAAAATTATTTTTATTAGAATTTTTATTTATTTATTTTTAAATCTTGAATTAATTACAGTGGTGTTTGCTTAAGCCAAGAATTGCTCATATTTGTGGGTTAGTGATTTATAAACAAAGCCATTAATAAGTATTAATCTTAAATGTGATCTGAGCTGCTCTCCACATTCACTGAATTTTACTTCTGTTTTTATTTCAGGAGAAACGTCTGTGGCAAAGTTGAGAAAATGAAATGTGAACTCGACATCTGAACAGCGTCAGATCTGAGAAATGAGATTTTCCTCTGGCCGTCTGAGAGCAGGTATCGTTTCTCCTCAGAAATGAGCAGATTCCTTTTTGCTGACGCCGGTTTGCAGACAATAAACTGTGAAAGCCACAGAGATGAATCCGAGCGCTTCTCGACCGCTGCGCGTCAGCATTTATTCACATTCCTGGACCGCGTTACGCTCATTGTCTAAACTTGAAAATCTCAGTATGGAATGATGTGAGAAATCAATCAGAATCACTTCAAGCCCCAGTCAAAATGCGCACGGGACTCCTATTAGAGTTTAATCATCATTTCTTACCTTAAAGGAATTTCCAGTGTAACCCAGAACTAAAGCGATCTTATACAAATCCACTGTAGGACATCAGAATGCTTTGTGAAAGCTGTTCTATCAACTCCAAGTGTGATTTATTTCAACTGTCGAGTAGCAGGACATGTTTTCAATACAATACAACAGAGATCTGATAAAGGTACGACATCCAATTGGACTCGAAGATAGGAAAAATCCTCCAGGCAGCAGGATCTCATTTGATACCATTACGATCATTTTAAATGGTGTCCGAGGTCGAATTCTGATAGGAATCCTGTGCACATCGCTGTAAGAGCCCTGTAGGGAACTCGGTGTGATTGTAGAAACACATATCACACCTGACAGTGTTTGTGTGTGTGTGTGTGTGTGTGTGCGCGCGTGCGTGGGTAGGTTTCACCATCACTATGTGGATAAAATTCCCAAACATATACCCAAAAGAATAACAAAACCTGAAAGAAAAATCACTTCTTAGACAAACAGCTTTCATTGTAGAGTTATTTTAGTATCAATAAAATATTCTATTTTTATTTTTATTTTTTTGTAAAATGTTAGTTATATTGTTATGCTTTTTTTTTCAATTATTATTGTTATTTTTTTATATATATTTTTAAATATATAGTTTTTATTCATTTTTATTTCAGTTTTAGTTTCAGGTATTTTAGTGGATTGTTAAATTAAATGAAAATGAGAAATAAGTTTCATTTTTGTATGTGTTATTTCAGTTAACTTTAATTAGTAACATGGTTTTATGGTTTTAGAATTGGGTTTAGTTAACTATAATAAATTATATATATATATATATATATATTCAAATTCAAATTCAAAAATTGCTTTAAAAAATTGAATTTGAATTATATATATATCCTTTTTTTTTTTTCCTTCAATGAAAGAACATGGAGACAAGAAGTTTTTCTTTAGTTTTTGCAAACTAGTTTTAGTTTATTGCTTTATAAGTAACAAAAATGTTTTGGATAATTAATTTTACTTAACTATAATGAATTAAATGTTATATTTATTTCTTTAACTAAAAATAAAAGGTTGAAATTTTGGAGTCTTTTAGCTAATTTTATTTTATTATTTTAGAAGTAACAAACATGTTTTTAAATGGTTTTAGAATTAGTTTTAGTTAACTATAATAAATGAAATATTATATTTATTTAAATAAATGTGAAAAAACTTTAGAAAAATGAAAAATTACTTTTAGTTTATTATTTATAAGTAACAAAATGTAAAAAATGAATGTACACACACACACGCACACACACACACACACACATATATATATATATATATATATATTTATATATATATATATATATAAATATATACACACACACACATATTATATATTAAATAGAAATAGACATTTTGTAGTCTTTTAGTGAACTATTTTTAGTTATCATTTTTTTATTATCTTATAAGTATCAAAAATGTTTTTAAATGGTTCTAGAATGAGTTTTAGTCAACTATAATTAATGAAATATTATGTTTATTTCCCTAAATAGGAAAAAAATATATAAAATGTGAAAAAATAATATTAGTTTATTGTTTTATAAGTTACAAAAATGTAAAAAAAAAAAAAAAAAAGTAAAAGTTTTACTTAACTATGAATTAAATATTATATTTATTTATTTAAAGATAAAATGTTCATTATATAGTTTATAGTTAATTGTTTTTTTATAGTTTTAGAATAATATATATATATATATATATATATATTCCTAAGATTTTTTTTCTATTTTTTAACATATATATATATATATATATATATATATATATGAACATTTTTGTTACTTATAAAACAATAGACTAAAACTAGTTTACTAAAACTAAAGAAAAACTTATATACATAGAAAAACACAAACTATATGTATGTGTGTAGTTTTTGAACTGGTTTTTTTTAACTGTAATAAATTAAATATTACATTTTTTAATTACATATTGCATTTTTGCTTACACTGGTTTGGAGACTTTCTAGTTTTAGTAAACTAGTTTTAATTTCAGTTCATAACCCTGTTTCAGTATTCACCCTTATTTTGCTACGAACTCATACGACCTTCTTTCTTATTTCAAACTAAAAAGCACACCGCTGCACGTCAAGCGTGTGAAGACACCATCAAAGTTTCATAATATAGTATCCCATAGTAGTCTTCAGAAGTCATATGGTTGCTTTGTGAGGAACAGAAGCAAATTTCAGCTCCATGTTTGTCATTTTGACATCAAACGTCAGTGGTTTTGAACTAAAAGTGATTTGACAGCTTCTTTCATGGGGCTTTTTTAATATTTTGTGAAGCGTCACCGTCCGCTTTCAGTCTTTCACTCTGCTACAAAATCTCAGTCTCTTCATATAAATCAGTTTGGAATGATGGATTAAATCCTCAAATGGCAAAAGTTGTATTTTCTCTAATTGTAAGTGAGCTTTTATTAATAAGGACAGTTTTGAGTCTTCCCGGCAGTCTATAAATGCCGTCGTGAGTCTATTTGTGTTTGGAAAGCAGCGCTGTGTGCATTTTGTGTCTAAATCTAAAAGGTTCCCCCGAAGGCTTTTCTTGCGTCATGTAGCTTTGCATCTTCTGCATGACTGAACTATAATCAAACTCTAATCCAAAAATGTGCTTTTTCCTGTCATACTTCCTTTCTAGCGAAATTAAAAGCATTTCCCAACACAAAAGAACATGTATAATTTATGTGTACTTGTGTGACCATTCTTTCACCTTGAGGTCTGAATGAGAATGAATCAGCTGGCGTTCTCATACTTAGGAGTCCAGGCTTTTGTCCGACTCTCTTCAGAATTAGTCCTGCGTATGTGGCTATTTTTGATCAGCCATTATGATTTCTTGAGTATTACTGTGTTATTTTCACAGAATTATGTTCCTATGGAAACCGTCCAGTGGGTACAATAATAAGGGATGAGTGTTGTTATGCACTGTGTCGCTGTTTTCCTCTGTTCATTTGTTTATATGTACAAAGGTATGGTATAATTAAGGTTAATTTATTTGCTCAAAATCAAGTAAATATTCTTACAATTTAAAATAGCTGTTTTCTATGTAAATGTATTGTAAAATGTAATTTATTTCAATGATCAAAGCTGTGTCACATGATCCTTTAAAAAACATTCTAATATGCTGATTTTCTGCATTTATTTGATTAAAAATCTAGTAAAAAATTGTGAAATATTATTATAGTTTAAAACAACTGTTTTCTATATGAATATATTTTAAAATGTAATTTATTTCAGTGACCAAAGTTGAATTTTCAGCATCATTACTCCAGTCGTCAGTGTCACGTGATCCTTCAGAAATCATTCTAATGTTTATCATTCCAATCAAATCATTCAAATATTATTATTATTATTATTAATCCAGAAAAAAAAACTTCAATCCAGGCATATTTTTCCAAAAAGTTGATTTTTATTATTTCATTTTATTTTTAATTTTAAATTGTATTTTATTTTATATATTCTATTTTTGATGAGAAATGTCTAATAGATTTACCTGTTTTACCAAAAAAGTTGTGATCATTGTTTTTTTTTTTGTTTTGCATTTTATTTTAGATATTTTATTTTTCCATTTTAAAATTGGAAATTGTTATTATTATTTTCAATGTATTTTATTATTTTTTATTATTATTTTTTATTTTGCACTTAAATTTAGTTTTATAGATTTTTGTTTAGTTAATGTATGCATTGTAACTTTGTATTATATTTTATATATTTTGGTTTTGCATTTGAAAGAAGTATTTTATTTTTTATTCATTTAATGTTTTATTTTATTATTATTATTATTATTATTATTATAATTATTAATCTAAAAAAAATTACTTAAGGCATATTTTTCCAAAAAGTTGTGATTTTTATAGTTTTATTTTATTTTATTTTACTTTAGTTTTGCATTTTTAATGAAAACATTATTATTATTATTATTACAGGAAAAAAACTTGACTTCAGACATATTTCTCCAAAAAGTTGATTTTTATTATTTCATTTTATATTTAATTTTAAATTGTATTGTATTTTAGATATTTTATTTTTTATGAGAAATGTCTAATAGATATTATTTTTCCAAAAAGTTGTGATCATTATTTTATTTAATTTTTTGCATTTTATTTTAGATGTTTTATTTTTCCATTTTAAAATTGGAAATTGTTGTTGTTATTTTTTTTTATGTATTTATTATTATTATTTTTTTATTTTAGTTTAGTTTAGTTTTGCAATTAAAATGAAAACATTATTATTATTATTATTATTATTATTATTATTATTAATTGTTAATTTAAAAAAATTGCCTTAAGACATATTCTAAAAAAAAGTTTTTTTTTTGTTTTATTTTAGATTTTATTTTATTTATTTTTGCATTTTATTTTAGATATTTTATTTTGATGAGAAGTTTCTAACTGCCTATTTTTCCAAAAAGTTGTGATTATAATTTTATCTTATTTTTGCATTTTATTTTAGATATTTTATTTTTGATGAGAAATGTCATTTTATTTTTCAGTATTTTTTTGAGAAATAGAAAGTTCAAAAGAACAGCGTTTGACATTTGCAAGATGATTTCAAAGAAAAAGAGCAGTGATAGAAAAAACAGAAACAAATGACTGACAGTTAGAAAGACAATGATGAAGAGCATGATGATGATAGTAAGTAAAGAGCAGAGTGAGTGTGTGCCAGTGCTGTGATAGTGCTGTTGCCATGGCCGACTGAAAGACCAATGAGAGCGGAAGATGTCACCTTTCTCTATTTCGGTCAGATCTATCACTGAGATGGAGGTGAACATCAGGTGAACATCTAACGGGCGCTGAGGCAGAGAAACAGGGCATCTTTCAGCTCCATTATCTATTGCATTTGATCCAGAGCGAACAAGTATCGCAGTTTGAGAATAAAACCAGTGGAGACAAAAAAGAAGGAAAGAAAATTCAGTGAAGCAAATGAAATGACAAAAACATTTTAATACTCTGTGAGCTTTAACCCTTTAATAGATGCATAATGCTCTGTCTTTCCTCTTTATTCTGAACTTTTTTTAGGATTTAACCTCAGGATTATTCACTTGTGTAAGTAAATGCAAATGTTTTTCCATCACATTTTTTTAGATTATTGGAAACTACAAATTTGGCAACTCTAACTACAAAACTACAAAAAAGCATTGCCTAATTACCTAGAGCTTTTATAATGCATTATAGAAGTATTTTAATGCGTTAATTATGCCTTGTAATGCGTCTACAATGCACTGTATGATCTCATGAATAATTGTAACCACATTTATAAAACATAACACTTATGCATTCATTTTTACGCTTAAAATATATGCATATAAATCATGACAAACAACCAATTTCAGATGTAAAAATCCTCAAATATTATAATGTATTTTGACTTGCAATTATTTATGAAAATCTATAATGCATTATAACATACATTGTGAATATATACAATGGGATCCTTTTAAATGCGTAATCCACTGTCTCGTTTGATTTATCATTAGAGAAAATCTTAACCTAGATCAGTGTCTGACCCAGTGAATCTCTGATTCAGAAGAGAAGCTGCTGAAATACTGAAAGTGACTGTAAAAGGAACAGGACGTCCAAAGAGCTTTCATGAAAGTGACATTTATTATTTGATCTGAAGGAGACTGTCACAAAGAGAGCCCTAAAATGAGGCTGATTTAACAAAAAAAAAAAAAAAAAAAAAGGGTTTTGGTCCTTTCAAACCTCACACATTTTTTTAAAAGGAATAAGGAATGTTCGTCCAAAAATGATGTCATTACTTTCTCACTTTAATGTAGTATGTTTAAGTGATGTACAGGAACCAGAAAAGGGCCACAACAAACGAATGTACAGGTCAGAATTGTTTTATTGTAAATTATTTTGAAGTATTGTAAAGATAATGTTTTCAAACACTTCCACAACTACTGGCAGTATCCCTATTTTGTAATTATTATTATATTTCACTTTTTGCATTTTATTTTACATATTTTATATTTCCATTTTGAAGTTGGAAGTTGTTATTTTTATTTTTGTTATTTTGTATTTTATAATCTAAAAAAATAATATTTTTTGCACTTAAATGAAGTTTTACTAATTTTAATTTGTATTTTTTTTATTTTAATTTTGTATATTTCATTTACTTTTGCAGTTTAATTACATTTTTTATATATATATTTTAAATATATTTTTGTTTAGCATTTTTATATGTATTTTATTTTATATTTTTTAATTTTGCATTTTAAATGAAAACATTATTATTATTATTATTATTAATCCAGAAAAATACTTGAATTCAGGGATTTTTTTTTTAAGTTGTGATTGTTTTATTTTATTTTATATTTTATTTTATTTTTGCATTTTATTTTACATATTTTATTTTTAATGAGAAATGTCTAATAGATTTGCCTATTTTTTCCAAAAAGTTGTGATTATTCTATTTTACTTTTTGCATTTTATTTTAGATTTTTGCATTTTATTTTTCCATTTTAAAATTGGAAGTAGTTATTGTTATTTTGATGTGTTTTATTTATTTATTTTTTCTTTTTGTTTTTGCGCTTAATTTTACGCTTTGAATTTTAATTTTGTAATATATTTTATTTATTTAGTTTTGCATTTTAATTTAAAAAAATGTGCATATTAAATTAAAACATTATTATTATTATTATTATTATTATTACTATTATTATTAATAATAATAATAATAATAATAATAATAATGATATTAATCCAGAAAAAATAAACTTGACTTCAGGCATATTTTTCCAAAAATGTTAAGATGTTTTTTATTATTTTATTTTATATTTTATTTTTTTGCATATTAAATATTAGATATTTTATTTTTAAAGTTTAAAGTTGGAAATTGTTATTGTAATTTTTTATGTATTTTATTAAATAATTTTTTTTTTTTATTAATTTATATTTTATATATTTCAGTTTTGTATTTTAAATGAAAATTAAATTTTCATTATTATTATTATTATTATTATTATTATTAATCCAGAAAAAAAAACTTTAGGACTTCAAAACTACTTTTGACTACTTTCACAAAATTACAATGACTCACACATTACTTTACCTTATTATATTTTAATAAATAAAGATATAATTGTGTCAGTGAAATTCTGCAATAATTTTGTCATTTCCTCTTTGTCTAACTTTTTTTTTGGCATTTCCTTTTCTTAGTTTCCTATTCTTGAAAGTTGTATTGTCTAGCAAGGGTCATTCCATTGTTTCAAATGAATTCATCTGTATATTTGGCTTTGACAGGTGGCCGTTTCAAGAATAACCGCAGTAAACTGAATAACACGATCTGATGATGGAGCTCTGCTGCTTTTTGCTCAGATGCATTGACTGTAGTCCAGCGGCAAACAAACACCAAGTTCACGTCCGAACCCAGACATAAAGCACACATTGCCATGGAAACAAATAAAATGGGCTGTTTCTGGTTGAAATGACACATGACGTGATTGAAGTGATTTGTTTGGCTGTTGTCCCGCTGATGGTTTAACTAGGTGTCATCATGACCAGTTAAGCACAGAATGAGAAATAGTAGCAAACAACGTAAGTGCTTTTGCTGCCGTTTCCAGACGATTGAGTTCGTTCATCACAGCAGGTCCAACGGTCAATACTTCTGTCTGCCATCAGTTATTACCGCTCTTTATATAGTGTTATCTGAAAAATGTCCTCACATGTCAGATTAAAACCAATGTTGTAGGCAGGAAAAGCAAATATGATGGTATTGGTCTCCCCCTACTGGCCAAAGAACATACTGCATACTGCAATCATATGTACTTTTTTCAACTTTTAGAGGAAAGGTAAATGCCTCATATTTGAATAAAACCAACACTTTTATTTAGCCTGTTTATCCATGGACATTTTTAATGATGTTTGTAATGCAAAAAAAAAAAAAAAAAAAAAAAAAAAAAGATAAACAAAAAATGACAAAATGACTTTTGAGTATTTTGCTGACATTATTATATTTAATGTATCTTGTATAAAACAAAATAATGAAATAACTTCTGACTTTATATAAGTGATGTTTGAGTCGCTGTAAGTTAGCAAAAGTAGTCAAAAGTCCTGAAGTTTTTTGTCTGGATTAATAATAATAATATTTTCTTTTAAAATGCAAAACTAAAATGTAGAAAATAAAATGAATAAAAAATAAAAATGTTTTTATTTAAAATGCAAAAATAAAATATATAAAATATAATACAACAATTAAAATGCAAAAATAAAATTAAAATTTTATAAAAAAATTAAAAATAAATTTAAAAATAAAAACAACAACTGTGATTTAATTATGACTGAACTATAATTACAATTTATATTATTATAAAATATGATAAAATACAGAACAAATAACAACAATTTCCAACTTAAAATAAAAATTAAATATAAAATATAAATATAAAAATCTGAAATAAAATATCTAAATAAAATGCAAAAATAAAATAATAATCACAACTTTTAAGACAAATATGCAAATCAAAAATAAAATATATAAAATAAAATGCAAAAGTAAAATATAAAATAATAAAAATCGCAACTTTTTGGAAAAATAGGCAAATCTATTAAATAAACAATTCTGATCTTTACATTTATCTGTTTATGTATATGTATATAAAAAATCAAAATGCAAAAAATACAATTAAAAATTATAAATAAAACTAAATTTAAAAACAAAAACTAAAAAATTAACAACTTTTTAATTGTTAGTTAATTCATTAATTACTTATTTAATTAATTAATTTACTTTATTTATTCATTGATTTGATGTTTTGATTGATTTATATATATATATATATTTTTTTTTTTTTCTACTTTTACATTTTTAAGATGTTTTGAAGGCATGGTTTGAAGTTAAAAATGTCTTAATGATAGATTTGTTTCTTCCAAATACGTATCTTCTTAAGCGTTAACTGATGGACTGGAGTGGTGTGGATTACTTCTGATGCTTTTATCAGCTAAATGTTCATTCTGACAGCACTGCATTTTCTGCAAAGGTCTATATGTGTGCATGAACGAAGGAATATAAAATGCCACAAATATATAATTTAACAAGTGAATTGAACAGGTTTAATGACATTAATGTACACACAAGGCAGTACAGGACATGTGACAGGTGAAACGTTTACATTTACATCACAACACACGTAAATCCAAAAGAGCATAAAATAAGACATTGTGTGAGTAGTTGAATATAAAATCGATACAGTCGTTGATTAATAAGGCCTTAGACATGAAGCGTACATGCATGACATCTTTGTTGTGTTTGGTTGCACTCATTTTGAGCTTGTCTGGAGCATGCAAAAATACAGCTGCTTCTCTCATGAGATCAAACCACGTAGCAGAATCGCTTCAAGAGTCCATTTGCTACAAAATATATTGTAAACATATAATACATCAGCACCTGTAGTGTCCATTTTAACAGTCCAACCAGAACCAACGGCCACTGGAAGGGTGAGATCAGTTCAGCCTGTGCCCTTTATGCATCAGTGAATGGGTGGTCGACTTGATGCGTCGAATTTAGAATAATGTTTCAGCACGCAAACAGCTGACATTATGGATTCGAATTCATTACACAGGTTAATACACTTCATCACTAACACTGAGGGTTTGGATGCGCTCGTATTCGAGCAATATGATATTGCTTTAATACAGCCATTCATATTGAGTAATTGACAGTATATATCCAGTCATTCTGCTGCAGCTCTGCCAAAGAAAAAAGTTCCAGAAAAAGCTGTCAACAAGTTACTGACACGGCCAAAGTGCTTTCAGAAATACTGCTTGCGCAATCAGTTAAGTGTTGTATAGGCCTAAACATATTTATAGATTGAGCAAATATTATATAATGCATGATGATTGGTCAACGCAGCGTTCCAGGAGTGCTAAAACAACAAGAAATGACGCAAAACACCTTTTAGCTCAGGCTATCAGAAACTTTAGTTTTGTTGCATAGCAACATATAGCATTTTCTGTCGGAATGATTGCAATTAATATAATAATTTAAAAGTACGCCAAAAAAAATAGTTCCAAATGAAACCAAAACACAGCGGACTGATACAAATAGTAAACTTTCCATTGAAGTTTTATGAAAACTTGAGGAAAAAAAAAATTAAAACATAAAACAGACATAGTCCTGGTCCTGAATAATGATCAATCACGCTGCACAGTAACATTAATGGTACTTAAAAGAATTGTTTAATAAAAAAGTCAATTGTTAATATAAAAGCAAGGAAAGTAGTTTCAAACGAAACCAAAAAATCAAACGCACATACGGACAGCTGGCGGATTGATACTTGGATGTTTTAGGAAACGTTCGGAACGCTGCTTGTCCAATCAAACGTGTAATATTAAAAAATATAGTTCCAATCCTAATCCAGTTAGGAGGCAAAACAGCGTTCACCTCATCACCAATTGCTAGTTTCGCTGCATAGTAAACGTTTGTTGTACTTAATGTCCATTGTTAAAATAAAAGCAAAAGAGTTTCAAACGAAACCAAAATTGAGACGAACACGCATGACTGACAGCTGGCGGACTGATACTTGGATGTTTAGGAAAATGCTAGGAACGCTGATACAGTATTAAACCACTAATTAGATGTAGTTGAAATCCTGACCCCTGACGTGAAACAGCCTTCGCCGTATCACTGCGCAACGATGGCACGTGCTGTCAAGTCAGGGACTACATTTTCTCGCGGAAGTGGATTGGCTTACTTGGATATACTAGAATATTCGATATTTGGACGTTTTAGGAAAACACTGCTTGTTCAGTGAAGCATGTAAAACAAAAGATAAAGTTCCAATCGTGAGCACGTCATAACAAATGTGCAGTCAAGGGACTATATTTTCTCGCGGAAGTACTGTTTCCCTAATATTTAGGCGTTTCTAGGCCGTGCTATCCACAGAATCTCGACCACAGCACGACCTCGTGTGCGTGTTCGTCAACCACCCAAACACTGATAGGTAAAGGCTGCCAGAATGTCCTCTAATAAGCTTGAACTTGATTCGGCAGCAACTGACAGCCGTTATTAACGTGATTCATCACTCTCTGTTTTAACTGCGCCACTTGTTCTCTCAGCACGCTCGCCGTAGACGCGAGCTCCGTGTTCTGGCTCTTTAGGGTTTTGACTTTGTCCTCCAGCCGGGATATCCGCTCCAGCTTCCTCTTGCGGCATTTGGAGGCGGCGATGCGGTTACGCAGCTTTTTCCTCTCGGCCTTGATGCGCTCCTGCGTGTCCATGTCGATGGGGGAGAGCGGCGGGCTGTCGCCGAAGCTCTGCATGTCCGGTACGGTCTGCGGCTCGTCCTTCAGCGGCTGCGGCTGCTGCTGCGGCGCGGCCATCGGGTGCGCAGGCGGCGGCGGGGGGAACGGAATGGTATCCGTGGAATAGTTCACCGTGGTACTTCCATAGGTGCTTAAGTTCGTGTACACGGGTAGATCCGTGGGCAAGGCGAGGGTGGTGCTGCTGCTGGTGAGTCTGCCGAGCGTCGCGGGGACGCACGCTCCGCCGTTCAGCTGGTTCTGCTTGTGAAGGTCCTCCAGGGCTTTGACGAAGCCCTCCGCGAACTCCTGCTCGTCGCTGACCGACTTCGGGTAGACGAACTGGGAGGTCGGAGTGGTGGTCACCATCCCGTTGGACTGGATGATCAGCCTCTCCAGCTCTGGAGACGCCAGTTTGAGCAGCCCCAAATCGGGCGAATTGAGAATCCCCTCGGCATCCCTCAAATCCGGCTTTAGGCTGGAGCTGTTCTGGTCGTCCAGGTTCAAACTCATGTCTTTCTTCATCATGATGCGTGATATTCCTCGGATGTCCTCGTCTGGGTAAAGGCTTGTTCCCATCCTACACCCCGTAGAGGGCTGAGCTGGGTTTGCTCTCCAAACGAGTCATTACGCGCAAATATGTTCTTGATCAGTTTGTTTTTAATCGATTTCTAATCTTGTTTTATGATATTGTTGTTTCTCCCCTGCGTGAGAGGTGTTATCTATGGGCGTCAGTACGCATTTGCAAGTTTTCTATCCCTAAAAATTCCATTATGTCACTTTAGAGCGCTGAGATTGGCCAAAGATGACGTTTTCTTCCGGTTTCATTTGCATAAGGGGCCGCGCTCGGCCGTGTCGCCTAGAAACGGAGGGTAAACGGCAAACAGTGCGGTGCATTGTGGGTTGATGTCATAGCGAACGTAGAGCGGGCGAGGGTGGAGAAACTAGGCAGTCTGGTAGAAAATGTTCCCTTCTTTTTGAGTTGAAGGTCCTCTGATGCTTGATCAAGTGTTCCACTCTAGTTCTACCTGATGGAATAATCCACACTCTCTGTTACGTCTAAGTATGCTGTACTACAAATAGAGCACAGTCATGAATATTTATAAATGTTATGAGTCCCAAATCTTACAGCTTTGTTTACTTCCACGTTCTGAGCCCAAGTTTTCCAAGACTTGTGGATCCCACATATACTTTTTTTTTCTCTTTCAGGCATTTGCAACTGATATGCAATTGAAACATTTTTAATATTAGAAAATTATATTAGTATTAAAAATGCATCCTGTATATTTTGCATTTCAGTAGGTTGTAAGTCATGTAACGTGAATACAATATGATATCAGATGTGTGAGATATATGCAAGATTTATTGTTTTACATTTATAAAAGAAAATTAAAATAATTTGCTTTTGAATGCATTCAAAGTCTCAAAACAGAAGTATGTTGAATACTTAATTGAATTATTATTAAATATGTATTAATAAAATATATCATTCAAAATATTTGTAAAAAAAAATTCTGCAAAATGTTATGAACATGTATGCTATATATAATATAAAATGCATATAATATAAAATATTTATTGTATTTTATTTTTTATTTAAAAAAAAATATAAAATTGTATTTATAGTATATTTTAATATAATTATTTTTATATTGTATTTTATATTTAAGATAAAATATTTTAAATTGTGTATATATAAATATATATCTAAAATTAATCATTTAAAATATTTCATTAAAATATTTTTATTTTAAATACTGTAAAAAAATATTACATGTGTTTACTCTACCAAATGTTCTGAACATGTTTTATGCTATAATGCATATAATGTAAAATATGTATTAAATTGTTATATTAACAATTTTCAATTATAATATAACAACTTTTTCTTTTAATTTATATTATATTTTATATTTAATATGAAGTATTTAAATAAAATATTTTAAATTCTTAATTGTGTGTGTGTCTGTGTAAAATAAAGAATTTATTTTGTTTATTTTTTATTAAACTATTTCTATAGTAAAATATATTATTTTAAATATTTTTAAAATATAAAATATTTTTTCTCTGCCAGACATTATGAGCATGTTGTATGCTATATACAGTATATAATATTTTAAATTTTATTATTAAATTTAACACATTTTATTACAATATCATTGTTTTATATAAATAAAAAATATTAAATATTGTTTTTCTGCTAAATGTTTTGAACATGTATGCAAAAGTTTAGATTTACTACGGTTGTACTTATATATTATATATTTTTATTTTTTTTTTCTGTCAAATGTTACAAGCATTCATTTAATTTGATCAACCTGTCGTATATAATCTTGGAATGGAACTTGATATCTTTACTCAGATATCTTAATCTTGAGGGATGTGATGATGCTTTGAAGTTAAATTGAATTTATGAATTGAATTAGCTGCTCTGGCGAGCCGTAGGATTTCTATAAATAACACTGCAGGCCGTGAGTCTGAGAAAGAGAGAGAGGGGGAATATATGCGCAGATCTGAATGGATGCGATGACGTCCGTAGACGTCTGCATCAGAGAATAGAAGCAGCATCATCCGTTGCCATGGCAGCAGTGACGCAGAGGCAGGTGGATTGCGCGGGTGAGGATGTGCAGCGCTGCAGCCGATGCACCGCGGGTGGGTGGAAGAACACAACCATTTCCAGCATTTTTAGCTGTAGAAATTACAGCTTACAAAAGCAGGAGGAAAAATGATAGACACTTACACTTATTATGTTATTTTAAATCTGTAATACATGAACTGCTACATTTGTATTATTAATAAACAGATGATGTAAAAAATGTTTTAAAAAATAAATGAAATAAAATTCTTCTCAAATTTCCATTTTTTACAGTTACATTGTAAAACATGATTTTTGTTTACATTAAGTTGTAATTCAAAGAGATGATAAAACATCACATTTAACTAAATGTGTTACTTGCTTTTTCTTTGTAATTATGAAACTTACTAGCAATTTCTGAGTGAAAATTGTTTCTACTTTTCTTTAGTGTACAATTGTACATGTCATTTCAAAGATCCTAATGAATTCAGCACTTTGTATGTTATATATCTTGTTGGCAGCATCTTCGGTGTTTTGTCTGTTGACTGAATGAGACTAAATGAAGGTGTCTGTCTCCGTGTTAAGCGTGACTCATGAAGGAACACTGCTAATTAACTACAAACATTGCAATGGGAAGTCCTTCTGTTCTCAGAAACCAGCTCACGCAAACAGGTTTGAACCAGATCTCAGCTATGGGTGTAGGCACACATGTCAAAACCACCACACACTCCTCGGGTAACCATGTACATGCATGTTTGATCGGTTTTTGTTTAGGCAGATCAAAGTTTAAAAGATCGAAGATTAAATTGCCAGTTATTAAGAATCACATTAATATGGTGTTTTAGTTCATCTCTACTTTATTTGATGCTGTATAAACTGCATTTTGAGGTACGGTTAATATGCATACAACATATAAATTACAGTCATGTGAAAAAGTTAG